>NC_058407.1:37513143-37592999 GCF_002201575.2 Neomonachus schauinslandi
GTGTGTGTGTGTGTGTGTGTGTGTGTGTGTGTGTGTGTGTGTGTGTGCGCGCGCGCGCGCGCGCGACCCCGCTGATGGGGAAGCATGGGAGTGCTGAGAAATCCTTAAACAGATAAGAAAAGAAGGGAATGCTCATCACTGTAGAAGAGGACATTCCGGATCACTCTGGAATGTGAAATTCTTCTATGTCTCCATTCCCAGATACAGGATGGTCTGTATTTACTGTTCCATTAGGAATCCCCATGGTAACAGAAGTAAATTGAAGCTATAACTCCTGTTCCCTAGAGAACTGTGGGATTAGATCCCAACTTTGCCCTCCCAGCATTTCCTATGGAGTCTGTAGGCTTTACTTGAGATTTTTCATATAAGGCTACTTTTTGTCTCCCCACAAAGAGACTGATTAGGCCATAATTTCTTTCTCTCTGGACAGACAAAAGACTAGGTTATAAATGTGATCTCTAGCTGTGTCACTATGAAAGATGTTTAGATACCCATGCCTAAAATGAGGATAATATCTGTCCCACTGTCCACCTCCCAGTGATGTCGTAAGGCTAATAAAAGATCATACTAAAATCTGCGTATGATAGTTAGAAAGGAACATGATTACAATTATGTGTCATCCTTAGTTTTACTCAAAGGATACAATGAAGAAAAGAAAGCTGTCCTGACCCTTTCCCAAAACAGCAGCAAAGTGACTAAATCACTCCTGTGAAGCTATAAAGATGTGAACAAACACCTTTAGGGGACAGGAGTTCAATATCTGGAGGCTGAGAAATTGGCAGGCACCAGAGTAGAAGCCACCAGGACCCTGCCCTATAGCTCCCTCCTACCCTGCCACTGCCTGCAGGGCACCCCAACCCCCCCCCCACCCCTCCACCTCCACCCCCCCGGCACACAGCAAGAGTCAGACAAGCCCCACTTCCAGTAACAACAACTGGATCTGGTCCAAGAAAAATGCAGGCCCATAAAAGAGGACTTATTTTTTTTTCTTTTTTTAAAAAACTGAATACAGTGGAAAGATTTATTAGTCAGTACAAGTTGGTTTTGATCAACTATTGCCTACTTGTTACAGTAGCCAGAGACCTATGGCTTTAATAATAGTGAGCAGTGTGGTACTGAGGAAGGCAATTGCAGTTAAAATGTTCTTTCATGCCCTGCTCTGTGTTGCTTGGAAATTACTGGCTGTTTTATTTCTGCACTTTAGAGCTCTGGATGCAATTGCAGGACACCTCTCACAATTCATGAACATTCTGCATTCATAGCAATTCAGACACTATATCTTTCCCACTAAATTAACTGCCTGGAGTAGGTTTCAAAATCAAAGGATTTTGCTAACATCCACAAAGATGCGTAGTTTCTCTTCTCCTAGAAAGGCAAATCCTATGAATGCAGAGAATCTACAAAAGCTGTAGGATTCATGTTTATTACATCTTAGGGTCTATGGTTGTTTAGGAATCACTTAAATGTCTCTGTTCCAGTGAAGGGATCCCCAGGAGAGCAAAACAGTGATTTCTAAAAAGCATTAACAAAGAAGTGGAAAAAATGAAGCAGAGCTAGAGTTTTCTGTTCAACATTTCCACATACCACTATTTCTCATTTTAGGTGAATCGTCTTAATATGATAAAATGAATCATTACATTTAATATCTCAAAAACAGTGGAAATATGATTATAGCTTCAGATTTTAAAGAAACTGTCAGAGAAAGATGGTTTCCAATGTTATTATTTATCCTATTCATAACAGATTTTATAGTGAAAGAAGCAGCTATAGCAGTACTTACAAAAGCAAACAAATTTGGGATTAAAACAATGAGTCATTTTTTTATTGACTTACTTTAATATAGTTTAAGCCCCATACATTTCAAATATTCCATGCAGACTTTCCCCATATTCTTGTAATTATACTCCAAGTACGATTAGTGAACATAAATAACATTAGGGAATACTGCTCTTTCAAACTGCTCCTACTTAGTTACCATACAAGATAATAAAGAAAAGCATGGATATGAATAATTGAGAGTGGACATCTATCTCTGGCCAGGGGTCACTCTCAGGGGTGGCTTTTGATGCCATCTCAGTTTCAAGTCCTCCATGGGCCCTAATTATTCTTATTACCAGTGGCCTTACCCCATATATGTGCACAAATAATAAAACATAACAATACACCATAGAAACTAGAATTTTTCTGGAAGAAAAGTTATAATTTTGCTTTTAAAATTATTTGGCAAGAAGCCACACATTTAGTTTACGATTGGCTCTTATTTCTCAGCAGTCACTGTATATATTCAGAAACTGTGCAGAATGAGAAAATAAGACCTAAACGTTGTTTGCAAATGAACTGAAAAATTTATGAAGACTAAATTGACGGGGCGCCTGGGTGGCTCAGTCGTTAAGCGTCTGCCTTCGGCTCAGGTCATGCTCCCGGGGTCCTGGGATCGAGCCCCACATCAGGCTCCCTGCTCAGCAGGAAGCCTGCTTCTCCCTCTCCCACTCCCCCTGCTTGTGTTCCCTCTCTCGCTGTGTCTCTCTCTGTCAAATAAATAATAAAATCTTAAAAAAAAAAAGACTAAATTGACCATGAAGTTGTTACGATGTTAAATTTCAAAGATATTTAATTAAATATGTATTAACTTTTGTTGTAAGTTTTTTCAAATTTGAATTTTAAGAATTTTTCAAATTTCTTAAAATTTAGAGTCTCAGATATTTTGTATATCTGATATAATCCCTTTTACAGTCCACCAAGGTTTTTTGGGGGGACCCATGTGGCCAATCTCTAGAAAGAAGCCTGCTTTCAGATCACAGACCTTTTTTAGAATGTGGTCTGCGGGGAAAAAAATTATTATCTCTCAAATTACATACTATTTTTTTTTAAAACCAGAATAATCTTATCTCAAAAAAGCTGTGCTTTTTTCTTCCCCTTAATTCAATTAAACATATTTATTATGAGCTCTTAAAAAGCATTCATTGACCATTTCACATTCTGGATGAATGATGTATCCCCTCAAGGTACAAAGAACAGCTATGGGTCTTATCGATAGATGTTAAACGTGAAAACATCCTTCGCATACTGCCACTGAGATGCACAAATAATTTTGAGGTTGATGGGTTAGGGTGGAAAGGCCACTGGAGAAGTGCGTTTCAAAAGGAAATTCTTGCTCTCCCAGATAAAAACGAGATCCTAAAACAAGGTTTCAAGAACTATTTTTTTTTTAAAGAAGAGATCTTAGTGGGAACATTTTTTTCCTGTTTTTTCTACTTTACCTTTTGAATATATAATATATATAACATTTTCAAACATCTAGTTTCACTATTAACTCAAGGAAAGAATCAGACTCCACTGCATGTCATAACATATTATATCTTCAAATAATTCACATAGAAATTTCAGAATCCCAGATCATTACAATAAAATTCCCTGTTCAGGAATGCAGAGGGAAGAAAATAATTCTGAATTGGTGACAATTTAAATAAAATGCTTTAAGGCAATAGTTATGTTACTCTTAAGTACTAGAAGTCACATCAATGGCTTCAAGAAAAAATATAGTTTATGTGGGCTGTTGCTATATTTTATTATTTTTTAATGGAAGTAGGGCAAAGCCACCAATAATTAGAATGATAGAACACATGAAGGGTATAAAACTGCTAGATCAAACACTACCCCTAGGATCGTACATGAGTTGCTTTATGAAATAGATAGACTCACTTACAGTTAGGAGGTTATATAAAAAATGTATGCTGCTAGAGTGCTTTTAAAGGCTCTCAAAAACCATGTGCTTCCCTAAGTAAGCTAAACAACCACTAACAATCTTGTTCAGATTACTAATTTCTTAGAACGCCATCCCCCCATCCCTACCATTTTCCCCCAAGAGGTCAGATTTCAACCAGCTCTATGTTAACATGCATTCTGGCTCAGAATAATATGAATATAAATGGTGTATTCAGTATTTAATTTTTCCATCTTGCCAACAAGATGTCTTAAAATTTAAACTTGAAAAAAGCAATATAGTGTTTATATGTTTAGGGATAGCATGAGAATCTGAGAATTGTATCATAAAGTGTATCTGCTCTGTTAGCTTTTTGTAAGGTTAAAGTATTTTGACCTGAAGAAATACATTCTTTTTTAAGTTACTGTTTTTCATTTAATTTTCACAGAATTTTCAATGTTTTATTAACCTGAGATAATTTTTTCTAGCTCCATCCCTGTTGTTGTAAGTGCCAAGATCTCGTACTTTTTTATTGCTGAGTATAGTCCATTGTATAAATATACCACATTTTCCTTTTTTTTTTCCCTCAGATCTAGGGTTCAGGTTTGGGTTTGGGTTAGGTTTAGGGACTGGTGAGGGTATGTGTCTGGTATCCTGCAGTTCAGAGACCTAACCTGAGACAATTTCGTACCTCAGGTTAGGTCTCTGACCTGAGACAGGATGCCAAGTCATAAGAATTCTTTTCTTATTATTTCATTTTATTTTATTTTTTAAGGAAGCTCCACACCCAGCTTGGAGCCCAATGAAGGGCTTGAACTCACAAGCCTGAGATCAAGCCTGAGCTGAGACCAAGAGTCAGATGCTCAACCGACTGAGCTACCCAGGAGCCCCAAGAATTCTTTTATTTTTAAAATTTTTTCCAAGAATTTTTTTAAATAAATGGGAAAACAAAGCTTTTTTCAGGCCTGACATACAATGTTCTTTATTTATAGCAGCTCCTTCTGCTAAATTCTACTACTAAGCCATATCATATCAATGTCATGCTAATCAGAGGCACTAAAGTAACCTGTATCAATTATTAAAATGTCACATCCTGTTTTCCCCCCAACTTAATCAACTTCCATTTCAGCTTCCACTAGCATAACAATTTTAGAGTATGGATTTAATCAAAGCAAATTTTAATATTTCCCTTCAAATTTTGACACTTTTGCTTACAAATGAACAAGGTTGAAAAACGTTAGCAAGGAATTGTACTTGCTGAGTCAGGGATTTTATATTATGCTACTATTTGACCTAGTAATTACACTTTCAGAAATTATGCAACACTATAGTGATTATCAGAAAAGAAGAAAAGACAACACAAAGAAAGATGTTCAATACAGCATTATTTATAATCATAAATATTCGAAAAAGACTAGGAGTTCTAGGATGGGATAAACATTTTTAGAGGCAGAGTTAAAGTGAACAATGCTCGTGAGACAAGTTTAAGGAAAAACAGCAATACAGAATAAGCTGAATTGTTTCAGAAATCTAAAATGCTTGCCAAAAGGAAAAAGTCCTATATACTATAAAATTAATGTTGTATTGCTAAAGGGTGGGAGTATAGAATCTTTACAGACTTCCTTATATTTCTGGCATTTAAGTTAAATTGATCACCTACACATTACTTGTATCATCAAAAAATTATTTAAAATGGAAGATTTATCTTTTTAAAAAAATCATATCTAAATTTGTTCTACTTTAGGGGGCTTTCATGTTTATTTATTTTTAAAATTTAAATTCAATTAGCCAACATATAGTACATCATTAGTTTTTGATGTAGTGTTCAGTGATTCATTAGTTGCATAACATCCAGTGCTCATCAGATCACATGCCCTCCTTAATGGGGCCTCCATGTTTAATGACAAGAGTTGGCACTGTGTATCCTCAAACAATGCACGAGCTTATTTTGTAACCCCCTCCCTAGGACTATCATCACAACCACTCCATTTTTTTCTTAATATTATATACCAATTCTTGCTCTCTTAAATAGTAGCATTGCAAATCTTTCTTACTTTACCACAATATTTCCTAAACATCGAGCCTTCAGTTTTTGCATGTTGTCATCCAAAATCATAACTGCAAAGTAAAATATAAACAAACAAATAATATAAATTTGAATAAAAATGCATACCCTTAAAGCTTAAACTTTTCCATGTTTCCTATATCCAACCCCCAAAATTGTAGCTTCACAGGCATCTTTTAATTTCTATGAGACCGTGAACATGTAACTATGCTAACATGTCTCACAAAAAATTAAAAGAGCACATGCTTTGATTCTTAACAAGATCATGAATTTTCCCTCAGAACCCCCCTTAAGACATTGCATTTCAAACATGCTGTTAATTTCATAACCCATGTTTATAGCCACTTCAACATTGCCTTCTAGTCTACCAAAAACATTAAAAATATATGCAGCTTTTCAAAAATTAAAGGAAACAAATCAAGTTCTAAAATATACCAAAAAATATTTCAAGCAATAAAAATAAGGTATTTAAGCCTGGGAAACCCCTTCTTCTGATTTAAAGCTTAATATCCACTTCTGAGCCTTCAAGATCCATTTAATTCCCAAATATTATCCCAGTGCTTTCTGTTAAAATACACTGTTAAAATCCTGAAAGATTTTAGGAGGTCGAAGCTTGAATCCACATTCAGTAACCCCTAGTGCAAGCTGGAAATGAGGATATATCATCATGTTTTAAGCTCTCATTGATCCTTTATGTGGCTTCATCCATCCAGGTTGTTCTACTGAGCGAGGCTATGAGAAAAGAAGGACACTGTCCCCAGAAAAAATTAATCGTTCCTTTCTTTGTGTTCCCAGAGCACTTTGTTTTAAAGTTCTATTCTAACAATTAGTAGTGGTATAAATATTCCTCTCACAAGACTAGAAGGTCATTAAGATTGGAGGTCATGCCTCACTAATGTTTGCTTCCCCAAATCTCAGTACAGTGGCCAATTTACTCTGCTCCCCTGTACAAGTATTACGCCCTCAATTTCTCTAGATAAAAAGTGGGAGCGATTCTTTTCTCAGTGTTGTTATAAGAATCACCTGAAGAAAAAAGTGACAAGCTTGTGTAAGGTACTCAATCAATGTGAAACTGTTACATCACATTGAATATTTTTCACACACACAAAAATGGTTTTCTTTCCTTTCCCAAGTGGATACCGCTTTTTTATTATACTACTGAATACTACATTATGTTTCTGAATCTCTGACTAACCACAAAACATAAAAATCATGAGTCATAAAGTCACTACTTCCTTGGTTATAGATACTTTAGTTCTAACGTTTAACCTATATACTGTCTGTCAGCCAAGGGCTTTCGGACAACGAGAAATTTCTGTGCTGAAATTTCATGAGGCATCAAAGCTTAACTCTTTCTTATAGCTCAATATGAAAATGCTGAAAGGGAAATGTATTTAACATCTCCCACAAACATCAGCTCCTAAAAATGGCTCAACACAAAGCAATTTTTCCAATAAAAGGAGCAAGGATGACAGAACCGTTCAAAGTGAGGATTTCACTAAAGCTGGGTTCACCTCCCCATGCTTGGAAAAGTCACTGACTTCACAGAATATCTATTCCTGCCCTAAAAAAAAAAATCTAAAGTTTCTTTTTACAAATACATCTGCTAGGCTAAGTCAAATGATCCACGTTTCCTTAACTAATCATTGTCCTAGAAAGAAAAGACAGTATTTTTATGTCAGAGAGGCAGAGGATACATATTTTATATATTCTCTATATTTTATAATTTACATGCAAATAGAAAGTATATGTAGGAACTGTTTTCTGTCTCCCAAAGATGGGTTTTCCTCATAAATCTATTAAGCTAAATTGTGTGACCTTATGTATATAAAATAACTTCTGTTCTTCATATTCCCTGAAATAGCACCACACGACTAGCTAAGACTTAGTTCAGTCTGATTACTGGCAAGTGCTTCTGTTAATGCTTCATTGTGTTACATCATGACCCTATGAAGCATGTGGAATTATTATTCCCATTTAGAAATAAGGAAATCGAATTTCTGAAAAGCTAGGTGACTTGTATGTTATGCAACTAGCAAGTGGAGCCCATGGAAAATTACTGAACTATTATAGCCGCTACCAACAATCTAGAGCAAATACTTAAAATATATTATATCCCATCGTCACATACCACCAGCATGGATGAAGTGATTTTTCTATTTAGAATCTTTATTTATTTTGAATCTTTACTTTTTATACTTATCTTTAGCCAACAAGGTTCAGAAGCCTTATCATCACTCCTAAATTAAACGGTGGCATATATATAATGGGAAACACTGCAACTTTTGTAGCAAAAACACACAAAGAAATAAACAAAATAAAACGTTGTCTCTAGGCGCTAATCAGCCGTATTACCTCAAGAAAGTGATTCAATCTCTCCAGGCACCAGTTAACTCATCTTTAGAATGGTAATGATACCTCTGAATTAAATATAATTCATCATTAAATGAAATGATGTATGCAAAGTACTCTGCACCTAGCAAGGATTCCATACATATTAATTTCACAGCCATATCCTTAATGTACCCTATAAATACTATTTTCTTGGTTATGACAGCCATTTAGAACATGTCCTTGGAAGTCGACAATCTTATTTTTGATCCAATTGACTAATAACAAAATTAAGGCATTTATTTATAGTACGAAGTATTCATTCAGTCAAATACTTTTAAGCACCTACTGTGCAGTTTGATTGGCATTAGACATGGATAAATACCAAATTTATTAACCTTACATATTCCAAATAATCAGGGTCATTTCTCACCATTGTATCCTGGAACACTTTTTCCTGCTTGTCCTGGAGGAGGTGTTTTAGAATTACCTAATCCAATGCATGATGCTGTAATTGGGGATCCAGTCTCTGGAGAAATAAATATTATTTATCATTTAATACTTAAACTCGAAATCATGATGTTTCTTCGATGTATGCCCTGCCCCCTACCCCCAAGTTTGTCATAGACTTTAACTGCATGAGGAATAGATGAGGAGTGGAAATGTATTCTTTAAAAATGAAAAAAAGATCCAGTAATCGATACCAGATCCAACAGTCTTAAAATCTAAGGACACAAATTGAGAATAATGTATAGAGTAACGCTTCTTCTAAAGAAAAGAGAGGTATCCCTCTAATGTTCTTGGTTATGAATCAACAGGCATGAAAAATACAGAATTATGTGGCTGTGAGAATTTTACAACACATGATAAAAACTCAAAGATCTTTAGAAAAGATGCTCTCTCTTAATTCACCTAAAGATTTTTATCATGGTAAATAATAGCTACGTGCAAGATATTTCTGTTATTTATGGCTTAATCTCTGGAATAAGCAACCCAAAGATTTGGGGGAATATATGAACAATATCAACTCTAATTTTGAAAGAACTACAGCTGCCTAGAGAGCTTGCATTTACAGCTGAACTTAACAATGCTCTATCAAATTGCTCTCAATCTGTTGTCCCTGGGCTCCTAGAAGGCAGGCAGACAGGGCAAGCAGGCAGGCAGGAAGGGAAGGAAGGAAGGAAGGAAAGAAGGACATTTATGCTATGCTGATTATTTCATCAAGACCAGAGACTTTGCCACAATTAACCTGCACAGGTGAACAAACATGATAAAATCATTTTCTCTGTCTCAAATTGTTAATAGTCAGAACAATAGCAGCTATTATATGATAGCTGTACGTGCTGAAAGTGATTATTTTTATGGACAGATGCATTTGTTATTATGGGTGAACACAAGTTTGGGGTTAGCAGAATCTTTTAAATAGGAGATTTGCATGTGTGGAGGAGCAGGGTAAGAGGTACTGACTGTGAAAAGTTTTGGAACTAGTAGCTTAATATTATACACACAAACATACAGTACATATACCCAAGGGATTAACTGCCAAACCACTGGATCCAAAGTAATCCAAAATATTTTTAAAAAATCTATCTTCCAGGGCGCCTGGGTGGCTCAGTTGTTAAGCGTCTGCCTTCGGCTCAGGTCATGATCCCAGGGTCCTGGGATCGAGTCCCCACATCGGGCTCCCTGCTCGGTGGGAAGCCTGCTTCTCCCTCTCCCACTCCCCCTGCTTGTGTTCCTGCTCTCGCTGTCTCTCTCTCTATCAAATAAATAAATAAAATCTTTTAAAAAAAATCTATCTTCCTAAGGACTCAGAATGTATTCTTTCTACTATGGCTTCTATCATAACTTATCATACATTTATATCACTTTAGAATGGTGGGAAGAATTTATTACTGTTCTTTACTTTCCAGAGTAGTTCGGTTTATGATTCACATTTTATGGATGGTGGCTCACCTGGCATCAATAACAGAGGATGGACTCTGGAACATTAAAACACAGTTCCTAAGTCACAGTCCAGTGCTTAAGATGCTAAGCCATATGGTCACCGCTGAGGAGAAGCAGCAAGTCACCAGAGCAGACATTTCGGATGTTTAACAAAGAACTTTCAAATGGCTTCATACCATGACAAATGTTTCAAATGTGTTCATACCATGACAAAAAATGGACAGGTATTATACAAAATGGCATTCCATCAGTCACGCAATCCCCCTGTCTTCTCTCCCTACAGCACAAGCAAAGCAGGGAAGGAAACCCCCATATTTGGAAAGGTTAGCAACATTTTTCCCTTTGCCTTTTTAAAAATGTCTCAGTAATGACTCAGCTGTCCTCCAAACTGACAGAGACAAGAGCAGTGTGGTACCAGGAAGCAAGCCCCTGTTGAGTTTGAGTGAGGAGCTTAAAGGAAGGTGTGCTGACAGAGCACGGTGACTATAGTCACAGAAGCTACTAGGACACAGGACACAGGGAGATGTCCCCCTTATGACGCTTCTATTCCCCCTCACACCCTGGGCGGGGGAAGCAACTGCTAAAGCACATCTTCCATGTTCAAAGTGTGTCTCATCAGGTTTAGTGTCTCACCAGAGGCACTGCAATCATTTCAAGTTCAAACTCTCTACATTTCTTAATACCATAAAGCCTCTCAGCAACGTGTCAACAGATGGCTCTAGAACCTACAAACGAACCTTCCTGAAGATGGCTTCAGGACCTGCTGTCTGAAAGAGAAACAAACACAAAACCACCACAACAAAGCTCTGACTGCACTCTGCTGCATCTCATGTCCCTGTGGATTCTTAGGAAAGATGCGGGCACTCTGTTCTTCTTCCTCTAACACTGGGAGAAAGGAGATATGGGAAGAGGAAGCGAGAATAAAACCTCGTCTTAAACGAAGACACAGGAATGAGTTAGTGACGTGGTCAGTTTGTACCGCCTGCATCTTTGTATAGTGATTACATAGTTACCATCTTGAACCCTCAGCTGTTTTGTTATAATTAATGATTGTAAGACATATGAACAGCACATTCTTCTACATGATTACTTTGACTGAATTTTAATGGCAATAAAAAGGATTATCCAGTAGTAGACAAGTAGACAATATAAGTCATTGGGGTATCTCGCTGACTTTAGCTGGATATTCATTTGGGGGTTTGGAAGAAGAACTGTTGGTAGTGACATGTAAAAGATACATTCAGGCGAAATGACAGTTCCTTGGCTCCACACAGGGAGCCATAGAAGTGGGATGAGAACTTTGGTTTTCTCTCTTTATATCTCTGAACATCCTGAGACCCAAAGAATGTACTGATCCACCTGCATGGCAAGCGCACGCCCGTGTGCTCACACATCTGTGTGCTCACACGTTCACGCACACAGATCACAACCACCCCGGCTCTCAGGCTGGTCCATGTGCAGAATAGGTTTCTGTCTGGGACAAGCCATCAGGCATACTGCCGGCCTTAACCAAACTTCTAAGGATTCCCAAAGCCCCACTGCAAATATATTCTAAAATCATCTGCTTCACACTGTCCAAGCTATAATTAACCGGCTAGCAGTTATCTAGGGAGATGGGAAATCCGGATGTCACCCTGTGACCGGGAAATAGCTGCAAACTAGAACATTCTCTCTGAAGAACAGAATTGGATGCTTCATTTGGAGAAATCTTTCCAAAGATACCTAATCTTAGAAAGAGACACCCAGGAAGAAGATGGCAGGGAACTGAAGCTTGTGAAGAATGCGTTATTTTGGTACATTTATATTCATAACTGCATTAACGGCGAATGCAGACACTTCACTTTACTGCCTCTCTACCTCATTGCATTAGTGAACTGTTACTTAAAGGAATTTTCCTTAAAACTGCTAACTCTAAAGGAAGAAAAGGAATGAAAATGAATATACATTTTTTTCAAATATGAATTATGCTGTGTACTCTGCTAAGTGCTTTTTGTTTATATTATTGCATTTAATCCAACTACATAGGGAGATAGGGAGAAAAGGGAATATTCTTTTTGCAAATGAAAACTACTAACGACTAACCTAGAAAATTTAAACCACTTGCACTGGTTTGCATAGTTCTTACAGACAGGAGAAGAATGAAATAGACAAGTGTACCAGTTGTGAGGTTCTTAGGGAGAATACATAGGGCTGAAGAGAAATCACCCAGACTGTGTCTCAGAGGAAGAAAAATCCTTGGAACAATGAGTGAGCCCAGTCTCTCATATTCACAAATGGAGGTACTGGTGGGACATATCTCTTATTAGTAAATACTTATTGAGCAGCTATTACAGGATAGGTGCTCTCATTAGAACTGGGGATAGAATAGTAAACAAAAGTGACCACAATTCCTATGGTCAAGGAGCTCACATTCTAGTTGGAGAGACAAACAATAAAAAACATAAATAAACCATATGGCATGTTAAAGAGTGATGAGCACTAAGAAAAATTTTAAAAAGCATAGACAGGGAATGAAAAAATTGCAATTTTTGACTGGGGGGCCAGAAAGGCCTCCCTGAGAAGGCAACATTTAAGTAAAGACCTGAAACAAGTGAGGACAGATGTCACGTGACATCTAAGGACAAAGAACCCATGAGAAAGGAACCACAGCTGCAAAGGTCCTGAGGTAAGCTTATTCCTAGAGTATTTCAGGAATAGTTAGGCAGCTGGTGTTACTGAAGCAGAATAAATGAGGAAAGTATTAACAGGAAATAAGCTCAGATAGGTAGCGAGGAGACAGATCATTTAAAACTACTTTGAAGTCCTTGTAAGACCTTAAGCTTTCGGTCTGAGTGATCCTGCAAGCTAATGAGGGCTTTTGAACAAAAGGTTAATGAAGCACAACAATGCACATAAAATTTATGTAAATATTTGTACAACATCCATTGTCTGCAATCAGGTTTATTTTAGTTGGGGTTTTGAGAGAGATGCGTATGAGAAAATTCATGGACAGATAGATGCTGTATTAGAATAGTTGTTTCATATTGAGATTTCTGTGGCTTCCTGAACATGAGGAACATGAGAATTCACTAGACTAGCAGAAAGACTAGGGTGCAAGGGAGACAGATTGCCCACATAAGCCAAAGACAATCATTTTTGTTACGTAAGTGTTAGTGTGTGTATAGATCAACACATTTCTCAAAGGCAATCTGGCAATTACAAAAGTCCTTAAAAATGTACATACTCTTTAACCCAGTTGTACCACTTTAAGAGATATATATATATAAAGGAATATTTGTAGGAGTTCACAAATATTAAGCATCAAGGATATTTATCACAGTATTGTTTATATTAATGTTTAGAAGATTGTCCAAAAATAGAGATTATTCTCTATTAAGAATTAATGCATAGCTATTCAAACAACATAGAAAAATGTCTGATAGGAAATAATTCTCACAAAATATTTAGAAAATCTGTAAAACAGAATGCATAATATGATTCTTTTTTGTAAATACTATGCATTGAACAAAAATATGTATCTTGGTAAGATACACATGAAAATATTGACAGAAGTTATTTATGAATGGCGAGCAAAGGGGAAATTATGTTGAAGAATTCAGAAGGCTACATCCACAACTTTGAAATTTACCCACGGTGGAGATTAAGGATGGCTGCAATTTATTTGAGCCTCATCCTCCTGAAAGGTGTGACCTATGTCCTCTCTATTGGAATCTGGGCCACTTTTTTATGACTCTGACTAAGAGAAAAGAGTGGAAGTGATTCTTTGTTTCCAGGCAAAGGCCTGAAGAGTTTTAGATCACTATCTCTGGAACCTCTGAGCCACCATGTAAAATGGCCTATTATTCTGAATCTTCCACACTAAAAATGCCACTTGCAGGCATTCACATCAACAGTCCTGACTGACTCCAGCCTTCCAGCCATTCCAGTGCATGAGAGTGAAGTTATCTTGGACCCACCAGACCAGTCCATTCACCATTATTTACTGTCTGAGTTGTCTCAATCAACAATACATGGAAACAAACAAACAAACAAAAAAACCAGTACATGGAGCATAAAACCCCTGCTGATCATTGCCCATAACACACACCCATGAAACCATGATACATGGATGTTGTTTTAAGCTGCTAGGTTTTGAAGTTTGTTTGTTTGTTTTGCACAGCAATAGACACTTGGAACACTCCCCACTAAAAATATTATAAAATCTTTCAAAAAAGAACTAGTGTAATTCTCAAAAAAAAAAAAAGTGCATATAATTATCTGAAAACTGTCTCCTAACCAGTTGTTGAAATTAGGTTCTTCCTGGGTGCTTGAGAATCATTTGAATGAGCAGGACCAAACACAGTCTAGTCCCTGACATTTTGTGCTCGAGAAATGTTTGCTGACTAGTAAATACATATTTCTTGCATGGGTTTAGGCTCCAGTTCCCATTATTGAGATCAGGGTTCTTAAAAAATAAATAGCAAATCACAGAATAATGCAATCCTAAAATGAATCAGGGAGTGGGAGAATAGAGGATTCAGAAGAGAAAAAGCTGTATGTTACCATTATAATTCTGTTCCAACATTTTCTTATCCCAAGAATGATATTCAAAGGTCAGTCCTTCAATACATATTTATGGAATTCTCTGAAAGGCATTTCTTTTAATGAGAAGGCAGTGTTAAGGGTGGAAAGACATGCCAAACAGAAATAGCAGCATGTGCAAAGGTTGAGAAGGTAGACCATCAAGGGACTGACAGCAAGTTATTCAGCAATAGCAAAGCTCAGGGGAATTGGGTGGCTAAGAGAGAACAGAACAAGAGACAAAGTGAGAGAGATGAGCAAAGGCAGGTCATGAAGTGTCTTCTGTGCCATGGTAAGAAATGTGGATATCATTCCAGGAACAAGGAGAGACACAGGGGGTTTTAGCAGAAGTGATTTGCTCAGAATTGCATGGTAGAAGAATCTCTTCAGTTGCAAACTGGAGCACTAAGCTGAGGATCCCAATCCAGAGCAAGAAGTCAGTTAGATGCTGGTGGTCTGATGAAGGTGAGTGAGCAGAAGTGGAAGATGAGACCAAATCTGAGTTATGCTCAGAGTCAGAGGGTCTTGGTGATTGTTTGGGTATGGAGAAAGAGTAAGAGGGAGAGGTCCAGGACCACCCCAGGATTTTGGCTCAGACATGAAAGGCAACGTGGAAAGAAGAGTAGATGTGAGTGCAGGTTAAGAAAAACACAGTGGCAGGTTCACAGAGCCCAACTCTGTCGATAAGAGCTCCTGCCACATCTGAAAATCTGCTATTCTGTACACACTGTGGTTCTAGAAACACTACATTTAAGCAATATAGATTTAGAAGTTGGTGGCCCATGCAGAGAGCTGAAGTCCTGGAAATCAGTCAATTCAGCAGCCTGGTACTGCTGAGTCATATTAATCACAGCATCATGATGGGCATAAAAGCAATTTGTAAAGAAACCATTCTCTCCACCTCTGAATCTATACAGTGCACTATAAATAACTTGAATGGTAGTAGCAGAAAGAAAGCAGAACAGTGAGATGTACACTGGTGAAAGAAAATCAGTTCAATCTTTGTGTTCACGAGATGGTACGATTATTGTTTAAAACACTTAATTCAAAGCAGCCTAACTTTTTGTGCTGGAAGCAGACCATTAATTTGAGCTGTGGTCTTATCCTTCCCCCTTATGGCGTCCTTTCTGCCTCTAACAGTGGGAAAACTCATAAATAACCTGCAGTTGAGTTAGATAAGAAATGTTGAATTAATGAAGGCATAAGGTAAGACATAAGATGGGGGGACTCTGGACAACACAGAGCAAGGAGAGTTCCAATTCTAATCTTAACTAGCTGGCTGACTCCGAGAAATTAAACTATGATTACTTTTTGTCATGTATAAATTGAGCTCTTATGTTCCAAGTTTTCTTGAGTCTGCATTACCCACAGGCCAGGAGGCTAAAGATGGTCTTTATATTCGTGAAGGGTGATTCATAGAAAGGAAAGGAAAAGGAAAATCTTTATTGAGTGTTACAATTGGCCGGGAAGTCAGATGCATTGTTTGACATATTTCACTTCATTGAAAGCATTCTCCAAGCCCACGAGATAAAGTGCAAGCAGAAGATCAAGGACTTGCCCATGGCTATAGGGTCAGTGGCTGAACCAGGATTTAAAGGCCATCCTGTTAGGATTCCACAACACTTTCCACTCCCTACATTGCTTTTCCAAGGAGAATAGTCATCTGTGGTTTTTGAAACCAGAACTGACAGCAAAAGAGGAATTGGGAACTATTTGGGGGGGGTCAATGGACCCACAGTATAGGGGTTTACATGCAGGAAAGAGAAATTTCCAGACAGTGAGTTTTATCAATGGAGGGTTTAGGAACTCTTTTTTTCTTATAAAGATCTGCAAAAACATAACAGACTTTCACCTTTCAAGAGTGGATTAAATGTGATTCTTGCCAAAGGTAGGAGGATTAGAATAGATGAAATTTCAAAGACCAAACCAACTTTATATTATTAATTGATTTCCCAGTGTTCAGTCTTCTGTGAAAATATTATCACTAATACAATAATGAGCACAAATAAATATTCTAAAAAGCAGTTATACATATCCAAACTACTTCATGTAATCATAGTTGGAAAAAAAACAACAACTTGATGTTCTTTCTACATTATCATGCTGTAAAGAGGACAATGTCTGATTCAATAGATGCTATTTGACTTGGGAGATTCAGTTTCAGATGGATTAACAATTTGTAAACAGATATTCACTTTCAAAAAGAAAAGCCTCATCAAGCCTGCCTTACATTTGACAAGAGATTATTCCTTCCACAAATCAAATTCACGTAGCTTACCTCTAAGCCCCTGCTTCTCAAATGATCAGTAAAAATTACCCACCTTAAACTAATGAAGATTGCTCTAAATGAGAAAAAAAAAATGCCGTTGCCAGGCAACAAAGATGACGTCAGGACTTTTTTCTCAGCAGATGGATACTGTCAGCATTGCTAGCTGAACACTGCTGAGATGCCACTGCATCCATAAAACTGTTCTTTCCCCAATCATAACTTCTCATGCTAAACTATGTAAAACGTCTTCCCCATGAATGAGAAAAAAGAGGTGAGTTTATTTTTGACCACTGCATTGAAAAAAGCAAAAAGGCAGCAGACAGTAGTGATTCATTCACATCACTAAAGACCCTGCATCCTACTATTTGAAAGTGGCATGGGGTCTACCCTGGACAGCGCAGGTCATGGGGCGAAGGCTTTGCCAGTGCAGCCCACTTCAACCCAGCATTCTGAATTCTACAGTGTGCGCTTCGAGAGTTTAGTGCAATGCACTGTCTTTGAAAATACAGGCCTGTGTTTTAACGAAGCTATACCACTCGGACTCAGACAGTAAGTAAAACCCCAAAGCCAGGAATAACAAAGAGTTAGAAAGCAAACACAGGAAGGCATCATTTGGTTGTACATAGATGTATTTCACTCTGAGATCTGCAGCCGGGGAGCGTTGGCTAGTGACTATTGGCTCCCAAGCTACAGGGAATAGCTTGTAAATAATTAAAGATAGAATCTTCAAGGTAAGTCACCAAGAAGATGCTTTCCTCACTGTCATGTTACCCATATAGAGCTTCTTATGCGTTAGTCCTAGAAAAGCATTTTGCAGCAAAATATACAGGATTTTGCATGGGGCAAAGTACATTCAAGTTATAAGAAAGTCACATATTTCGCACATAGTTTCAAAATATTTTTTAAAAAGGCAGAAATAACAATCATAAAGCTTCCAATGTTGAATTCCAAAGATGAAGAAAATTCCCTACTGTGGACTAAATTTAGGACTATAGACTGACAGATTAGAATCCCTCAGCAAAAAGTGTACCAACATATGCACAAGAGTAGAATGTCTGAGAAAGCAGGGGTAATAAAAGAAGAGGATGATCTGGAGAAACAAGTGGCTTGAACTTTGATACCCTCCATATCAAATCCTCAAATGTTGGCCATGTGTTTCACAATTAGCCTAGCTAGGAGGAATGAGATGGTACTATATTTGAAGCTGTACCATTTCCCAAAGAGATCCCTGCTCAGGGTAATTGTTCTTAAACTGTAACTAATTATTCAATTTTGTGGATTTGATTTTTGTAAAGAAAATATATAGCCCAGGATCTTGTCCAGATAAACCCAAGGATATGGACTGAATTGGGTCAGCCTAACCAGTTTTTGTGGTTAAAGCTGTTGTCCAAATTGTCTGTTCTTAGAAAGTACATCCTACCAAATAGTGCAAAAATAAGGATTATCATGTCAAGTAGCCTTGACACATTTTAATAATATGGTATTAGGGTTCTGTGTACTTTTTTTAAAAGATTTTTAAAATTTATTTATTTGACAGAGAGATAGAGAGAGAACACAAGCAGGCGGAGCAGCAGGCAGAGGGAGAGGGAGAAGCAGGCTCCCCGCCGAGCAGGGACTCCAATGTGGGGCTCAATCCCAGGACCCTGGGATCATGACCCGAGCTGAAGGCAGACGCCTAAGCGACTGAGCCACCCAGGCACCCCGGCTCTGTGTACTTTTAAGATCAATGATTTTGATTTAAGAACTGGCATGAGTGAAGTTTCCTGGAGGAATTGGAACCACTTTAATAAAATCCAAAATTATCAGACTCCTCAAAGGAAGAGGATTTTGGCTGTAAATAGAATATAGTGACTTTGGAACTGGCAATTGCAATTAAAACTGTAGCAGTTCAATCAGAGACAGAAATACTGTGATTACTCTAAGACATAAGAACTCGGCAAAGATGGCTCAAGGCATCAGGAACTTAAGTTGTCACCAATGTCTCAATCGTTTAAGTGACTACTGTTTTCTCATTGAAATCCCTCCTTAGGGCTTTTGAAATTCTATGAAGAATCTTACTCCCCCATTAAAGTGATAGAAACAAAACAAATAGACAAACAACAAAATCACCCCGTTGCTGCTCCAACTGGCAGCTCTTATGTCATTTCTACTACTTCCTCTCTACTTGGGCAGAAGGTACTTGAAACACTTTCAGTGTCAGCTCTGTATCTTCTGAGGGGAGCCACACAGGTAATATTCTGGCAGCAGATGGGAAGAATCATGGATTCCTTTCATCTCAACCCTTTACCAAGTTGTCCTTTATAAAAGCCTTCGTGGAACTCGAGTATTCTAACCTCACAGTCATTGTCTTTAATTAACTGACTGATGGCATGTGAAGAAATAGTGTTTCTACCTAAATAACATTAAAAAGTGGGACGCCAAGCTGTTTTGTTGCAATCATTTCTAAACCAGTATCATAGCTTCTCAGTAAATAGCAAGGAAAGGACAGGAGAGGAAAGGAAAGGTAGAAAACCTCAAAAAAGAATAAGGTCGGGGCACCTGGGTGGCTCAGTCGGTTAAGCATCTGCCTTCGGCTCGGGTCATGATCCCAGGCTCCTGGGATCGAGCCCCGCATCGGGCTCCCTGCTCAGCGGAGAGCCTGCTTCTCCCTCTCCCTCTGCCTGCCACTCTGCCTACTTGTGCTATCTCTCTGTCAAATAAATAAATTAAAAAAAATATTTAAAAAAAAAGAATAAGGTCTACTATGTTTTGGGTTTTAGTAATTAGTCTCTGAAATTGAAGGAAGCTTTTTGTTTGTTTGTGTGTTTGTTTGTACTTGGTCCTTCACTCATAAGGAAAACCAT
Organism: Neomonachus schauinslandi; assembly: GCF_002201575.2. NCBI lineage: Eukaryota > Metazoa > Chordata > Mammalia > Carnivora > Phocidae > Neomonachus > Neomonachus schauinslandi. The sequence continues at coordinate 37,532,862 of NC_058407.1, forward strand.
TCCTTTATAGTTACCTTCAATCAGAAAAAACAAAAAAACAAAAAAACAAAAAACCTTCCTGCAAAGGACGCCATGTACTGTGCAGACAGCTCTCTCTTTCTAAAAGGTGCTCTGTATCTGATTTCTGGAAAAGCTAAAAATGATTAATAACAGTACAGTGTTTTCCTGGTGATTGTACACCTGAGGATAATGAAGTTCTGGCTGTTTGTTTGGTTTTTTTCTGCACATGAATTACCATATCTTAATGGGGCAATTATCTATTCCCTTAATTTCCCATTTTTAAATTATGATTGTAGCACCTGTTTCTCTATCTATGTATAAAAGAAAATGAAAAATTCAGTCTATAATCCAGATGTTTTCAGTCATTTTATAGATAAGTTGCTGGGAAGATAAAACATCTGGGTAAATGACAACAATTTGTCTTTTATCCAGATTTATGGACCAAATGGATACAATCCCCCGTCTAAATTTAGCAAGATGAATTTTCTTTATGAAAGCACTTAATGTTTGCACTATGACAACCCAAAACAAGCACTTAATATTTTAGTCATGTTGAACGGTGGTCTTTATTGAAATGCTCCTACAAGGAGTTGGTCGGTTCTCAAATTTTCCACAGATTACTTCTCAATTTAGAATCTTAGATATTACATATCAGATATTAAAGAGTGTTGCTATTAAGGGGCCGAAAGAGAATGTTAGTCACTAGATATCTGCAGTCACTAGTACAAATTTCACTTATGTAATGAAAACAACACGGTAATGAAATGGATTGACTGCATGCAGAGTACCTTCTTATAACTCAAGTTATAGGAATTTATCAATTTTTATTCATACATTTTAGTTACTTAACATATCCCTAATTAATTCCAAATCATACATCACCATTTTGAAACAGCTCATTTGTGCACATATATTAATGTAATCAGAGAGCAAATTCATAAATTATTCATTGTAGGGAAGACTCATAAAAGTGTACAATTATATAAAAAATCAATTTCTAAGTCAATAAAAAGAAGAGATCTTGTTAGCAGGAAGGGAAGAATGAAGGGGGGGAAATCGGAGGGGGAGACGAACCATGACAGACTATGGACTCTGAGAAACAAACTGAAGGTTCTAGAGGGGAGAGGGGTGGGGCGATGGGTTAGCCTGGTGATGGGTATTAAGGAGGGCACATATTGAATGGAGCACTGGGTGTTACACGCAAGCAACGAATCATGGAGCACTACATCAAAAACTAATGATGTAATGTATGGTGATTAACATAACATTAAAAAAAAGAAAGAAAGAAATGTACCTAGACTGAATCGAGATGTACTATAAGTGCAAATCACACCAGATTTTGAAGACTTAGTACAATAATAAAGAATATAAAACAGCTTATTAATATTGTTTAATGTTGATTACATGTTGAAATGATCATGATGCTTACATTTGGCTATAAGTCATCAAATAAAATATATTACCTAAATAAAAAAAAAAAAGAGAGAGATCTTGTAGAAAACCTGACATTTGAAATGAGAAGTATTCCTTTGGCCAACGTTTAACATTCCTTCAAATGTTACCAGGTTTTTACTGGCATACATCTTGTGGAAATGCACCCCCATCCATTTGGTATGTAAAACATTAGGAAATTCATGACTGTGCCAGAAATACTGAACTTTCCTTTCTTTTTCCTAAGAGTTAATAATAACCCACAAAGTACCTGCCTTTCCCTCCCTCCCGACCCCAGGGTGATTCAACATTAATGTGATATCACCTTAAGAAAGGTGAATGGCTGCAAATATTAAACGTCAGTATCACTTTGCAGTTACCACAGCCTACATCTTCGAAAATAATGATTTCCTCTAGACAAATGAATAAAAATTCTAACTAGATTTGTTATTACCTGACATCTGCATCACCTAGGATGAATTTCTTTTATAAAGTAGAAAACGACCTCTCTAGCCAGCTACTGCCTACCTCTCTATGTGTAGGTATTTGTGTACATTAATTGGACACAATATCAAATTCTATAAAATCAGATGGGGGGTAGAAAGAATCAGTCGTGACTAGTAGAAGTCTACTGTTTTCCACAGTATTGAGCAGCCATTCAAACCTGATTAAAGTGACAGCACCCTGGCATAATGTGGCTATTAATTTGCTCTGAACAATACATTAAAGAAAAACTGCAAATTCACATGAAACTCAGTACCCGCCAGGGACCTCAGATGCTTGTTTCTCAGGTGTCAGTAAGCTTTTTTGTAAGCCTGGATGCACAAACTACATACATCTGCACAGGCCATTATGTACAACAATATTAAGAAAAAGGAAGAGAATCATGATTTTATTTATTAATGCGCTGTTTTCCTTTCAGTAGGCTGTGGCATAGTGACCTTTAATGGGGGAAAAACAAAACTCTTCTGCAAACACTTGTATAAGGTCACTGTGTGGGAAACAACCCCTCACTTCGACCAGGAAAAGAAAACCATCTTAAAAGTGACAAGATATTTTTCTCTCCCTGCCTAAGAGAATAACTGTTAGAACTTTCCTGGTGAATAGAGGATGCAGCAATTCTATAAATACTTTTCTTTTCAGAGGCAATAATTCTTCACTTGTTTTTATGTATGTCTACATATGGCACTGCTCTTTCTCTGAATTGTCTTATCTTTTTTATTTCCTAAATAATTACAAATCTGAATTTAGATAAGAAATTTCTCCCTTGGCAAATAAAACTAGAGAGAATAGAAACTCTTTCTGATTTGGCTTTTATTTAAAGCCACTCTGATCACTCATTTTATATTTTATGTTACAATGGGTATGGAAAACTTGTTTTTCCAAAGGACAATATGCAAAAAGATAATGTCAAAAGGATAATTTATCAGCATCAAAGAATTCTAAAATACTGAACACTGAACTTCAGTTTTAGTCACTCACTTGATCTTCTAAGACTAATTATTTTTAAAATCAGGCTTATTTTTTGCAAAGAAACTTTATTATTTTTTTATTCAAATTTGATACTCTGCCCCATTTACTCAGAAGATGAAAATTCTGAAAACATTAAGAAGGTTGAACCAAGTGGAATTGAACTAAAATATGTACAGAGGAAAGCCACGAGGTTCTCATAGCTCTCAGTTACTTTCAGGGGGTCAAATGGAAAACCGAACAAAATCTCTACACTTCGTGACAGGGAAAACAGGTTCCAGATAATCTACTGACTTTCACAAATGTAAACCACTGTGCCTCAAAAGAAGCAGCAGAGGTTTGTTTGTTTTTTTTTTTTAATTTGTACCAAATTTTATTTAATTTCCACTTAATATGAGAATTGTTTCCCAAGGATCACTTAGTGGGAGGAAAATAGAGAATAAACAAAATAAGTAAATAAATAAGTTATGTATATAATGATAAATGTTTTGGAAAAAGATACACTTCTTTGTCTTCCATGCTAGGTAGAAGAGATTTGATTTTATGGAACATAAGAAGGGAGCCAGAGAACCATAGAAAATCTTAGTAGAGAAACAGTGCTTTAAAAAAGGTGCTCTGGGACCAGTGTGCAGGGTGTACAGGAGAGCAGGGAGAACAGAGGTGGCTGATAAGGAGAATCTAAATCAGGGCAGATAACAATGCAGCTGCCACAGCTCAAAGGCAGTAGGAGTACTGAGGTGGTACGAATCCAACAGATACTTCCAAGGAATATCTGAGATTTAGTGACTTACTGGATATACGCAAAGCAAAGAGGAGGAGAAGCAGAAGAGGTCTTCAGTACTTTACACTAGGGACCGAGAGGATGGCGTCATCAATGTCATTTGCAGAGATATTTTTAACAAAAGGAATACCAGGGGCGCCTGGGTGGCTCAGTCGGTTAAGTGTCTGCCTTTGGCTTGGGTCATGATCGCAGAGGTCCTGGGATCCAGTCTCCCGTCAGGCTCCCTGCTGAGTGGGGAGTCTGCTTCTCCCTCTGCCTCTCCCTCCCCCTGCTCATGCTCTCTCTCTCTCTTTCTCTGTCTCATAAATAAATAAATAAATAAATAAATAAATAAATAAATAAATAAGTCTTGGGGGGGGAGAAGGAATACCAAAGAATAGCTTATTTCTACTGAAACCAGAATGACCTAAGTCCTGAGTTTGTGCCTGGTGGTCATAGTTCAGAATTTCCTCCAGTCCTTGCAGTGTTTTTGAACACTTCTGTAATATTTATGTACATTCTTGGAAATGCTCACCAGTTTGCCACCAGTGGTCTAAGACAGGTACTCTGAAGACCTTTTTGGACCATTCCAGGGTCTCCACATCACATCGTTCTCCAGCCACAAATAATGTTTTGAACCTGAATATAAGAGGGAGAGCGAATTCAAATTATTCCTTGAAAATAAATATAAATAATGTCAGACTCATTCTGTCAAACATTCTAGAATCTGACCACGTTAATTCTGTCAAAGGAAAACAGCTATATTATCATAATATCATACTACAGAATGGTGAGAAGTGTTATTTGTGTTGACCCAAAGATAACCAAGTGCACATCACAGCACTGAAGAGAGGTGCCTCAAAAGAATTCACAGCTACAGCTTCTGAGTTTTGAGAAGAGCAACTGAGTTGATCTTTGTAATACATCTGTCATATTCATCTAATGATCAAAGATGAAAAACCTTTTCCTCCATGACATTATCTCTGCTAATTTTAGCTCCACATTTGATTGCTATATTCTACTTAAGTCTATATACAAAAATATAACCTTGAGTATCAGCTAAAGCAACAAATAAGCTCATAAATATGATGTTCTTGTGATTTTGGTGAATTTCTTTGGTAAAGATTACTCTGATTTCAAGCACATATTTACCCAAGTCCAAGGACATACAGAGGAAAAATAGGTTATTTAAAAGTAAATACCACTGCGGCCTTCTAGGTCAAAAGACTCTTATCAAAAGGAATATAAGGTTACTAAGAGATGAGTATTTGACATGGAGCACCATGCCATAGAACAGAAAGGATGAAACAGACAAATGGAATTGGATTGACACTATTGGTGGTTCATTGAGAGAATGATTGTTTTCTTCCATTCCCAATGTCTCCATGGTCTGTCTGTCAAAAAAGGAATGCATGTTTGAAGAGTTAATTCATTGTCATCAAAGTCATCAAAACCTGCCTACTTATCCTAAACAATGTAATATAGCCACAAAAGAGTTCTTACCATTCTCTTATCATCTCATGAAAATTCATGGAGATTCAGACATTCCTACCCTTATAGTATACATTTCCATCCTCTGCTATAAACATATATCTCATTCTATACTTATTTGTTTCTTGTCCATTTTAACCAACTAAGCCACCCAGGCGCCCCGTTTCTTGTCCATTTTAAACAATGGACCATGAGCTCCTTAAGAGCATTCATCTTCATGACCTGAACACCAATAAAAATACCTGGGATTTTTAGATACTTATTTCTAGAAGCTTAGAAAGATGAAGTACACAGGTGGGGAGTTGGCAAAACTTATGTCAGCTTGACTCATTCTTCTAACTAAAGGAGGAAGCATGTTGTTTTGTTAGAGTGTGGAAATAGACAATGGAACAGTGACTTGAAGAGAGAAAAGTTCTGACTATTTTAGGAAATTTTTAATGAATAACGTAAAAGTGAAAGAATTGAAAAGCAGCCACTTGGCTTTCATAGACTCAATTAATAGCCTAGGAGGCCGAGTAGAGATAACACAAACTGGGTGTAGTACAAAAATAAGGAATGGCAAATCATACCAAAAGTTCTGTCTGGGGAAACTAGAGTAGGCAGGAGAAATTGGGCAGCGAAGTAGGAATGACCATGATGGAGGAAAATACCAGGAAAAATAATGTGAAGGCAGAGAAATATAATTTCAAACTTCAGAAAAGAACCCTTTACTAGTCTTTGTTAAGAAATGATATAAAAAATGTGGCTCAATCATTTTGGTGAGTCACCTCTCAAAGTATGCAAGGCTTCTAGGGTAATATTTAAATCTTTAAGAGCACTCAAGGGAAACAGAGAAAAAGGATGAAAATGGAAAAACCAAAAGAGAAAAATAAGAGAGACTAGAAAAGAATGCATCAGATTTTTTTTGACAAAAATATATGTATAGTTGCAATTTGAGATAAAATTTAGGTAATCAAATGTGTATTCATTCATAACTTGCTTCAGATTAAAATGGGGGGCGCCTGGGTGGCTCATCCAGTTAAGTGTCCGAATCTTGATTTTGGCTCAGGTCATGATCTCAGGGTCGTTGGCTTGAGCCCCCTTGGCTTAGCACAGAGTCTGCTTGGGACTCTTTCCCTTTCCCTCTGCCCCTCCCCCCATTCATGGGCTCTCTCTCTCTCTCTCTCTAAAATAAATAAATAAATCTTTTTAAAAAATTAAAATTAAGGGACGCCTGGGTGGCTCAGTTGTTGGGCGTCTGCCTTCAGCTCAGGTCATGATCCTAGGGTCCTGGGATTGAGCCCTGCATCAGGTTCCTTGCTCAGCGGGAAGCCTGCTTCTCCCTCTCCCACTCCCCCTGCTTGTGTTCCTGCTCTTACTATCTCTCTCTCTCTGTCAAATAAATAAATAAATAAAATCTTCAAAACAAAAATTAAAATTAAAAAAGATTAAAATGTGGTTACCAAATATGACCTCATCTGACAAAACTGATATATCACAATGAAACAAATATTAATACATTAAATTATTAAAACTAGATTAAAACATAAAGCTTAGTGTAAAGTTTTAAAGTTTAAAATGAGGTCAATACATCTGTGATTTTAGATGCTATGTAAAAATAAGACAAAAAATTTTATTTATTTTTTTTATTTTTATTTTTTTTAAAGATTTTTTATTTATTTATTTGAGAGAGAGAGAATGAGAGAGAGAGCATGAGAGGGAGGAGGGTCAGAGGGAGAAGCAGACTCCTCGCTGAGCAAGGAGCCCGATGCGGGACTCGATCCAGGGACTCCAGGATCATGACCTGAGCCGAAGGCAGTCGCTCAACCAACTGAGCCACCCAGGCGCCCCCAAAAATTTTTTTTAAAGATTTATCCATTTATTTGAGAGTGAGAGAGAGAGAGAGAGATCACAAGCAGGGGGGAAGGGCAAAGGAAGAAGCAGACTTCCTGCTGAGCCGAGAGCCCAACGTGGGGCTTGATCCCAGGACCCTGAGATCATAACCTGAGCCGAAAGCAGACGCTTAACCGACTGAGCGACCCCGGCACCCCAACAAGACAAAATTTTAAATATAAAAGCCATATTATTGATAATCTTATGGCTGAAAAATGTTAATTTATTTTAATTATATCTTCTTTAAACAGTTAGATTCCTAATATATTAGAAAACTTCGGTGATTACGAACATTATACAAGTAAATAATTTGTATTAAAATTTATAAATAGGTTTGGGTGATTCCAACAGCGTAGGCAAAGAACAAGGAAGTTTTATAGATATCAGAGATCACATTTCCATCGTCTATCAAACCACAGATTATTCCAAAGAACTTTAGATGGTCCAGGTGGTCATGTGTTTAGTTTACATATGAAACTGCAGATCTACAGTTATATATATTTTTGAAAACATGGTGTAAAATATTGTCAACTAAAAATATGAGCACATAACACAAAATAATTTTTGGCTAATCAAAAAACAATAAATATCTTGATATTACCAGAAGTTTTGCAAGTTTCAATTAATTTTTTGGCTTCTTTTCCCAGTCAAGTAAATTACAATTAATCTAATAAATTGGTTATAATGATAAACTATTAATTAGCATTGAGTTTTTATCTGATGACAAATTTCCACATTATATGTTTTAAAACTTAGTATTTATTATTATGGTTTGAGTACAAATCTATCACTTATTTTTCTTAGATTTTAATTGCATTTGTATTATTATGATTACAATGTCCATGCTGGCACTAATAAGCAATATAGAAAGAGATAATATTCCACGATGCATAGTAAAAGTGATATCTGATTTTTCTGCATGTCAGATAATCTCCTTCATTTCCATTAAAATCACTTACTCTTTACTAAAAGCAGAGGAAAAATGTGAGCTCATTGGTGATATAGAAAAATGTCAAAGTAGTATAGATAATTCCTTTCTCTAAATACACTAGAAACTACCAATCTATTTTTTTATTAAAATTCCTTAAACTGCCCCAAAGTTACTATTTTATCAATTATAGACTCCCAAATGTGTAACATTAATGAACATTAACATACTGTATACAAGGATTTAAGAACAGAATATGACTAATGAAAAAGTTAAGTCTTGTAATAAATACATAATCAAATATTATTTGACTCCCAATTCCTCATAGTAAGGAAAACCATTCTATTGATGTGATATTTTTATAACCAGGATGATTACTGAAAGAAAAAAAAATTAGTATAAATCTGTAATTTAAAGATAAATTATAAGATAATTTAAAGATAAACTCATATCTAAGAGCATAAATAGTCTTATTTTTTAAAAGACATTTCATGGCTTAAAAAAAAAAAAAGAATAGTAACATCACTTAACAGTTAAATTTCTCATTAATGACCTTGCCATTATTTTATTAATATGAAGAGATAAATGCCCCATATTGAAAAAATTTTAAATAATTTTTCTTTAAAAATACATTTTATAAAGGGGTGCCTGGATGGCTCAGTCGGTTAAGAGAGTGACTCTTGATTTCAGCTTAGGGGCTCAGGTCATGATCTCAGGGTCATGGGATCGAGTCCTGCATCTGGCTCTGCGCTCAGCTCTCGGAGTCTGCTTGAGATTCTCTCTCTCCCACTGCCCCTCCCCCGCTCACACTCTCTTTCTCTAAATAAATAAATAAATAAATAAATAAAATCTTTTTTAAAAAGTTTTTTATAAAGGGGCGCCTGGGTGGCTCAGTCGTTAAGCGTCTGCCTTCGGCTCAGGTCATGATCCCAGGGTCCTGGGATCGAGCCCCACATCGGGCTCCCGGCTCAGCGGAGAGCCTGCTTCTCCCTCTCCCACTCCCCCTGCTTGTGTTCCCTCTCTCGCTGTGTCTCTCTCTGTCAAATAAATGAATAAAATCTTTAAAAAAAAAGTTTTTTATAAAGATTAAAATTAACCATTCTTGTGCAGTAATTTGGATTCTGGAGGATAAAACATAGGTCTTCTATCTGCACTGTAAAATATGGTAGCTCCTAGCTATATGTGGCTATTTAAATTTTAAATTAGTTGAAATTTTAAAAAAGTAAAAATATTAATGTCATGGTAGGATTATCCCCTTGTCAAGAGTTCAGTAGGCACATGTGGCTAGTATCTACCACATTGCAGAACTGAGTTTTATTGGATAGTGCTGTCCTAGATTATGATAGAATAATAAATATATGGGTATTGTTCTGATGATAGTAACACATGGGAAGATGAATTTACTTCCAAATACATAATACAAAAACTTAAACAAAACTATAATATACAATATCTAGAGTAGGAAGGAAACGGTGGAGGGGATTTATGGGAATGAAGCCTGTATACCTTTCCCCAATTCCATAAAAAATTGAGTAGAATTCAAGACTCAAATGAAGCTAAAAATTAAGCCAAGAGAAACAAAAAAAGGTAATATTGTCAAATTAATTTTAGTTCCAAATAAAAAGGAAGCTGCATAGAAATGGATAAAAAGCTAAAGATAAATTCTGATGAATTTTCAGGTAATAAATTAGGAAGAGAAGAAAACCAAAATGAGTATTTCTTTCAAGCTCCATAAACTACCAAACAAGTGAAAATTACTCTTCACTTGTTCCAAAAGCAGTTAAATAAAAATAGATTATTTCAGCGATGCCTCATCAACTCCTAGTTCACCGAACATCATTACTTTTGCCACCAGTGTCCCTGAGGTTATCTCCATTTTTCCTTCATTCTATTTTCCTCCATTTGCTCCCCACTAGAATTCACTTTTAAAATGTAAAGACACTAGCGTTAGTATTACACATGCATTTGTCACTCTGTCAAGGACCTACAAGCATTTTGTCCACCAATCCCTCCCTCAAGCACAACCAGAAAAGCCAGACAGAATGTAAAGAAGAAACATCTCTTTAAGGTATCAGAGAACTACAAGGGTAATGAGCCCTGGAAGCATTAAGATCCCAAAGAAAAAAATGTAGAGATGTCTGACATTGACGTGCTGCTTTTCTCCCTTTAGTATATATGCCAAAGAAAATAGTGGTTGAAAAACCAAGAAACGGAACAAAAACTGTCTGAGAGGCTTAGAAAATGAACAGCAATTCCTACCATCACAATCTCTTGGGAAAGGAAAACTGGAACTCAGAAGACCCACAGTGGAAAGGGGTGGTGTGTAAAACACTCAGGATTTTAGTTGAAATGCCTGAAGATTTATATCCTACCAACAGAGATAAACTGAAAAGGAACTGCCTTCTCAAATACTGAAGTCTAGCTTCAAGTTAGCTAAATCCCTAACTGGATCAAAGTGATTTTCCCTTATGCTAATTATGTGCCAAAATAAGAATTACTCTGTGGGACCTTAACAACTCCAGAGTATCAAAGTAACACATGATGGTCTATTAAGATAGAAAGCTATATGACCAACATGCAAAGGAAAAAGAGACATCGAAAAAAAAAAAAAGAAATCACAGAGAAAATCAGATATTCTTGTAATTAGACACAGACTTTACAATAATTCTGAATATGTCCATGAAATATTTGTATAACATCAGCCAAGAACTGGAAATTATAAGAATCAAATAAGTATCTTTGAACTTAAAGATAGAAAAATACAAACTTAGAAACTGAAAAAAAATTTAGATACAACTGAACAGAGGATTGAAAATCCAAAATATAAGTTAAAAGAGAATAATCAAACTGCTACTCAAAAGCATAAAGGAGAAAAAACATAGAGTCTATGAGATATAGATAATATGGTAAAAAGTTCTAACGTGTCATTAAAGTATCAATGTCTAAGAAGGGAATATTAGATAGAAGCAATATTTGAAGGGATAATGGATGAAAGTTTCTAAAAATAATGAAAGCCATCAAGTCACAAATTTAAGAAGCAGTTTGAATCAAATGAAATAGAATCCATACTTTATGGGGGCCTGGGTGAAATAGATAAAGAGGATCAAGAGTACACTTATCATGATGAACACTGAGAAATGTATAGAATTGTTGAATCACCTATATTGTAAACCTGAAACTAATATAACACTGTATGTTAAGTATACTTTGATATAAAATTAAATTTCTTAAAGTAAATCAAAAAAAGTATCTTTCACACAATAAACAAAAGAACATTAATGAGATAAATTAAAGACCTAAATAAATTAAGAGATATACCATGATTATGAATTGAAGTCTCAATATTAACATGTCAGTTTTTATCATATCAATCTATAAATTCAAAGTAATCTCAAAATTCTAGTTTTGTGTGTGTGTGTGTGTATGTGCATGTGTAAACTGATAGGCTAATACTAAAACATGTATGGAAATACAATGGGCCAAGATTAAAAAGCAAAGAACAAATGATGTACTGCTATTACTACTACTATTGCATATCAAGATGTGTTATAAATCTATAGTGATAAAGACAATGTGAGAGCAGCACAAATATAGGCAATTATGCCAATCAATGAAACAGAATTGAAGCAAGGAAAAAAAAAGATTTGTGGACACTTTTATGACAAAAGTAGTATACAGAGCAGTTGGAAAGGATGGCCATTTAAATGAATGAAACTTGATTAACTGGATACATATAAGGGGAAAAAATGGACTTTGACCCCTTACCTCATTGCATACACAAAAATCAAACCAAACCAGGTAGATTATATGAAAGGTAAAACAATAAAGCCTCTAGAAAATGACACGGAGGAATAACTTCCGACCTTCGAATAGGCAAAATGTCTTATGTAGGATTTTAAAAAGCAAGAAACAAATTGAAAAAAATACTGATGAAAAGGCATATCTCTTTATCAAAAGTCATCACTAATGGGAAAGAGAAATTGAAATCAGAAGGTGAAGATTATTTGTAATACATATAGTCAATAAAGAACTTGGATCAGAAGAATATGAAAAGTCCTACTCAACAAGAAAAAGAAAATTAAAATGTGCCAAAGATTTGGATAAACATTTCACAAAACAGAATCTTCAAATGGCCAATGAAATACAAAAAAGCAGTAAGCTTTAAAATACAGTAAGTGAGGGAATACAAGCAGGGGGAGTGGGAGAGGGAGAAGCAGGCTTCCCGCCAAGCAGGGAGCCCGATGCGGGGCTCGATCCCAGGACCCTGGGATCACGACCTGAGCCAAAAGCAGACGCTCAATGACTGAGCCACCCAGGTGTTCCCTCTCTCGCTGTGTCTCTCTCTGTCAAGTAAATAAATAAAATCTTTATATTAAATAAATAAATAAATAAATAAATATACAGTAAGTGAGAGATGTAATATTTTTCTATCTTGTATAAATTATTAAAATTTTACTTCACTTCTTCAATAATGGCTTTAAATTATTTATGTTTCTGATTCAACTACCATGGTCATAATTGGCAACTAAGTTTTAAAAAAGATTCAATAACGAAAGCTGGATATCTGAATTGCTCATCCACAATCCATCACATACCCAAGGACAGCCAACATATGGTCATTGTCACTGTGAGACTCAGAGGACCACATATTTGGAGCAGTGAGTCAGATGTAGGATATCTCTGAAAGCTTTTGAAAAAGAAGGATTGATAACTTTGAAGAAATTTTGTTTCTGTATGTAGGTTTTCTTATTCTTTTAAATTTTAATAGTGGTGGTCACTGAAGTAGCAAAATTATTTGTTTAGGTGATGGCAGCCATGTTAGACCAAATGAAGAGAGTAGCAAAGCGTGTACACTTGCATACCCTAGCCCACTTCTCCCACTTATGAATACGCATCCATAGTATGACATTCTTGATTTTCTGAAGTGGTTCATAGATTTCATGTCAAATGAGCACATAAACAAAATGGGAAGAGTTTTTTATTATGAGATTTTTAACTTCCCTGAGAAACAGGACAAGAGTAGATGATAATATAGTGGACTCATTATGTCCATACTGCCCAGTTTTATGCATAATTCCTACTTTTATCATTGTCATATTTATGTCACTTAGAAAATAAAATATTATTGACTCAACTGAATTCTCTCCAAACCCTACTTAAATCTCATTTCTCTTCACCATCCCACTAGCCATACCGCCTCAGAGGTAACCAGCACTACTCAGAGGTTTTCATTCCCATACATTTATTTTTTATTTTTTGCCTGTTTGCATATACATAAACAAGACAATATGGTTTTTGTAATTTTTCAAATTTTTCTTACTATATGTAAGAGAAACACAATCAGTTTTCACTTGCTTTTTATACTCAAAAGCATTATGCTTTTTGACATTTATTCATGCTAATACCTGAAGTTCTGGTTGATTTCCACTTCTAAACATCCTGTTGAATTAATACACCATAGTACCTAATTTATTTTCCATTATGTTTTTACTATACATGTAATTGCTTATATTTTGTTTTGTTTTGAAACAACCCTGTTAAGAACCTTCAAGTTGTTGTTCGCATTTGTGAGTTTCTCATTCTCATTCCTCCATATTAATATGGGTTTGGTCATGGGGCATATTGAGTGCATGGAGCAACTGATATTACTAGATATTTCCACTTTACACTCTCCATAGTAGTGTAAAAACCATTCTGCTGCTTTATAACCTGCAAGCAAGTATTACTGTTAGATATTTTAACTTTTTGCCTGTACAATGGGAGGAAAATGTTATTTCTCTGTTTATTAGTGACATTAAAGTTCTTTTAATGTTTTAGACTGCCCTCGTCTTCTCCATGAACTGACTGTCTATATCCTTTGCCCATTTGTCTATTGGATTGTGTGTTTTCTTATTGATTTGTAGGAGTTCTTTATATCTTCTGTACACTAATTGTTTAAAGGTTATATATGTTGCAAATATCTTCTCTGGGTGAATAATTCATCATTTAAGTTTGTTTATTCTTTTGATGGGTGATTATTCCTTTTAGTGTAGTAAATTTCATCAGTATTTTCTTTAGTGATTTGTGATTTATGCTTTAAATGGTCATTCCCTACTAAAAAATATATTAAAATATTTATCCATTTTCTTCTGAAAGTACTAATTCTTTGTTTTACAATTTTAGGGCCTTGAATCCAGCTGAAATTTATTTTTGTGTAGAGTATATGGTAGGGAACTCAATTTTTCTATATATATATAGCCAGTTGTTTCAGTACCAATTTATTTAAGGGTCTATCCTTCTTCCACTTATCTGTTAAGCTACCTCCTCTGTAAATCAGGTTTCCATAGCAATGCGATCCTTTATTCAACTTCATTAGTGTGTTTGTTGATCCCTGCTCTTATACCAGTGTCTTAAGAAGAAGGAAAAGAGGTTCTTTGCTGTTATTTTTATCTCTTGCTCCCTCTCCTATGTTCACCTTTCTGTCCAATAGGTTTGTGGGTGATGCAGCTATCCCCCAGTGAGGCAATGTCGCAGTGATGATCCAGAATTGTTACTGACACACAGTGATACTCAGGATATCACAGATCCTATTCTAGGACAGCAGGTGGGCAGTTTCATTCAGTCTCCAGTTGCTGGGCTGTTCTCTGTCTCATTCAGACCGTTAGACCAAAGCTTGCGCTAAGTCCCAGTCCCAGAAAACACCCTCTCACCATTATTATCAATCTCCTGTCATGTGTGAGGTGGAATGCCCCACTGAGCTGACTCTGACACCACAATCAAAACAGGGGAATACTGAGTCTCTACTCCGCTGCCAAAGCCTGCTTGCACACCTGCCAAGCCTCTGGCTTCAGCCCTGCTTACTACTTTGCAGATCGATTCTATTTCCAATCCACAGATACGTTTACTTTATTTTTGAGCTCATCTCTGGTGCTCTGCTTTTTTTTTTTTTTTTTTTTTGGATTATCCCTCATTATTATGCAATTGGAAAAGAAGGGCTGCATCTGAGTATTAGGGACTTTGATACCTTGAATGGAAGTAGCAGAACTGAATTTTTCTAACTTGATTAAGATTGAACTGGCAGATCATGGGAAAATAAATCACCATGATGTGAGGAAGAAGAGCAGTATATTAGAAAGCAAAATAATAATAATGATAAGAGCGATGACAGTCTATGTTAAACTGTTCCAAGTGTTCTGCATGGATAATATGCCTTTTAATTTCATTATGTTCTTGTACTATTACTATACTTATGTTCTGGAAGAAGGAGGAGGAGGGAGAGCAAAAAAAGAAAAACAGCAAAAAGAACAGAGGGGCTATGTAACTTTCTTGAGGTCACACAACCAGTAAATGGTAGACTTGAACCCAGTGTGTCTAACTCCAGAGCGAGAATCTTAACTATAGCACACGGTACTGCTTCATCCCAGCTTTGCTGCAGGGTAGCTCTGTAGTCCTGGGCATGTCACTTCACCTCTTTGTGACAACATCTTCTCAATTGTGAAATGAGATGTTGGCACTAGATGACCTCTAATTTGTTCTTCTGACTTCTAATCGTCTATGATAAAAGGAATTCATAGTTCTGCTTAGTTCCCTATTTCAAATACGTTCTGAAATTTGCTTTGGGAGGCAAAATCTTTGGCAAATCTCCAAATTTATTTTAAAACAATCTTTAATGAGATATGTAACACATCTTAAAAATACATTTTCATCATTTGAAATGTCCTATAAGAGAAGAGAGAAAGCAAGCTCTGCAGATCAATCATGAGCCTGCAATTATAATACCTGGTGAATGTCAGTTCACTAAGTAAGAATGAAATGTCTTGAACATAAATATAAAACGAAAGGTATAGTTGTGTGAAAAGACTTGAGTCCTGGTCTTTATTCTGTCTCTAACCCAAACTTAACTTTTTTGGACTCTGGTTTCCTTGTTTTTAAAATCAGATAGTTGGATTTTTGAGGTCCAACATCCCCTTAGTTCACAAGTCAGAATCTATCACAGAAGTTCAGTGAAGGTATTATTTGAATAAGCTAAAAATATATAAGAGGTAAAAGCTGCTTTTATCCCATGAATGACAAAAATCTCTGGATCAAGTGAGTTTCTTAACTCTCTCTCATAAGAAGAATATGTCTGTGTGAAGAATGTGGGCCCTTGTCAGATTGCCTGAGTTAGTTTCTTTCCAAAGAGTTTCTTAAACTTTCTGGTCCTAATACTACTCATTTGTAAAATGAGGATAATCACAATTCCTACTTATTGTGATAACTAAATGAGAGAAACTTAAACTGCTTATACCTGGAGCATAGTAGGTATATGTGCTGCCGAAGCGAGCACTGGAGCATAGTAGGTAATCAGCAAATGTTTGCATTTATTAACGGTAGTGATTTGAAGAATTGAGGGTGTCAAAGAGTCTACATCATTAAATATCTATTAAAAACATATGTGCACGCCATCACGAATAACTTAGGGGCCTAAAGACAGAAGGGCATTATCAGGGGGAACTTACTGAAATTTCTCTTACACTAAAATCTCATACTCCGTATTAGTATTAGTTTGAAAAAAAAAAAGTGATGATATAATAGGCATTCAGTACTACTGGATGCTTTCTACGTTAATAAAATTAGAAATGGTTCCTGCCTTCACAGTAACGGATAACGTCTAAAACCCATGTACAAATGGGAAAAGATGATGTAGCAAATAAGAGACCTTCCTTGGCTTGCAGGTCACACAACGTCACACCCTGCAATCAGAATGCATTTGTTAGGAAAGAGACGGTGCAAAGAACCACAATCACGGTTTCTTCAAAATTTCCCAGAACTGTCTAAGCCATGGAGGCTGTATACAGCCTAAGATGTTCTTACCAAAATCTACTTTTCTATTCTTTTGGCTGAAATGGAGAAAATACAATTGAAATGTAGTAAATGAAGGGACAAACTGAGGGTGAGTAGAAATACTGTAATGGGAGGTTCATTTTATGAACACTTTTATTTTAATGAGTGTATTCTTTAGATTATGAGTAAAATTTTATGTAAATTCAGATCTAATTTCTCATCAAACAGAAAAACAGAAGGACAAGAACCAAAAACAAAACCACTGACTGCCCAAACTGAAAGCTTCTTGCTTCCACCTGCAATCGGTATATGATATCTATTTTGACTCCTTCTTTGGGTTTTCACAACATAAAATTCCTAACACTTGGCATTTAACTTAAAAAAAATCAAAACAATCATTCAAAGCCATTTTTTGACTTGAAGAAACTACAAAATCCTTTTTTTAGTTGAGAGCAGGGACCAATTTCAAACAAGTTCAAAAAGAACTGATGCTGGAAACTGCCTTGAAGATACAAATTGCTATAATTATCTTCGAATATACATATCATTAAACTGAAATGGATGTCAATAAACCAGTAAAAAATATTTAAACTATTCAGGGCCTATTATTACAAAACAAAAGAAAAACAATTTCCTCCACTCTTTCAACCACACTAACTCGGACTATAATTTTCACATTTGATCTCTATATACGAAATCAAATATTTTCCTTCTATTTACACTATTATTCTATTTTCAAAAGACAGTCAGATACTCTTATATATGTATAAATGCATTTTAAGCCATAGTCAGCATTTTACTTTAAGGAAAATGTGAGCACGGTGGTTTAAAAAAGAGAAATATTTTGGTAAGATCTGAACTGAAATAAACACAATATGGTATTAAAAAATATTCATAGTATGGTTAAAATTCTAATTCAAAGCTATTTAGAACAGTCATTCTTAATAACATCCAGAATCTTTTGGCTCTTTCCATAGAGGTATCGCAGTGCCAAAAAAAAAATACAATGTTCCGTTATTCATTCTGATTGCAGTTTTTAATGTAATTTGCCCTGTGCATCCCAAGTTCACCTTGTCAGAGAGTACTGCTTCCCCAAGGCTGCCCCAGGGTCCTGTTGACGGATGGCTCTAATTGCAGTCGGTGCTGTGAACAAGGCAGCAACTCCGTGCTCCGCGAGCACGCGGAAATAAGCACCAGCATCGGGTGTTCCCACAGGCTTCCCCTACAAGGAGATTCATTTAAAATGTCACTGGGTAAAAGGTCTCATATTTCATTGACAGTTCAATACTTACACATTTAACACAGCGGTATTAATAAAATGGGGTGCTCAACAAATCTTGGTTTTAAAATATCCCCACGTTGTATCATAAATAAAACAAACCAATGCCCAGGCTTCAGAGAGGCCATTTGCTCCATTACATCATCCTAAAAGCTTTTCAAACTGCAGTTGTTCCTTTCTTCAGTTTCAAAAGATAAAGGACAGGAAATATATATCACATTCAATTTAATAATATAAAATAGTCTTCCGTTAGCCAAGAAATTAAATACCTTGTTTTGGGTGGTAGACCAAATGACAAATATGATTGCTGTGAATTTCTAACTTGAACACTCTTTTTCATAATTACTTTTAAAAGTGACAATAAGGGGCACTGGATGGCTCAGTCGGTTAAGCGGTGGACTCCTGATTTTGGCTCAGGTCATGATCCCAGGGTCGTGAGATGGAGCCCCACATTGGGCTCCCTGCTCAGTGCGGTCTGCAGGAGGTTCCCTTTTTCCCTTTCCCTCTGCCCCTCCCCCAGTTCATACACTCTTTCTCTCTAAAAATAAATAAATAAAATCTTAAAAAAATATAAGTGACAACAACAATTCTCAAAGTGTTTGGGAAAAGAGAAAAATATGGAATCACAGTGATTTCTGAACAATGACTTTTTCAATTAAATGCCTCACTCCAAGGGAAGCAACTTCTATGACTTAAAAAAACTTCAGTAAGATATCCCCAAATTTATGTTTTCCTTCAAAATGATATTTTACAAATTCAATGGAAAATCCATGAATAAAAATCTAACAATTTTTATAGAATATGTAATCAAAAGGACACAAAGCATTTTTTATTTATTTATTTTTTTTAGAGAGAGAGAGCACACAGTGAGGAGGGGCAGGGGGGTGGGGAATCCCAATCAGGCTCCATGCTGAGCGCAGAGCCTGATGTGGGGCTGGATCTAACAACGCTGAGAGATCATGACCTGAGTCAAAATCAAGAGGCGGTTGCTTAACCGATTGAGCCACCCAGGCGCTCCCCAAAGCATTTTTTAATAGATGTTTATTTGAAATGGAAAATGAACATAGCATACATAAATCAGTGATTCTACAAAAATTCCAAGTGTTCCATAGAATCTATGTTGGCCCAACTATATCCCCTTATTCCTCAATCCATTCACATCACTGCTACTTTGTCTTTTGATTCTAAAGCAAGGTGCCTGGAATTTTAATATATGTATATGTTTAAAAATATATATATGTATTACATATATATTTCACAGTTAAATCCTTTTGGAAGGGGTTGGGATAAAAAAAGGAAAAAAGGTTTCTGATTTTCGACCATTTCTTGAAGACTTTAAAGTGTTAAAGAACATTAGGAATTCCCAAAAGATAGCTACTATATGTAATCTTTCCTAAACTTCTCTGTCCACAGCCCCTATATGCATATCTCATGGATCTTATCTTCTGGAAAACACACTTGGGAAATACTGATAAGGTAAAAAGAGGAAAGAAGTTGCTAGTAGCAAACAGAGATCTCCCCCAACAGAGAATAATAAATGAACAGATGATAAGAAGAGGCCGACCACAGCTATTCATGAATTTCGATTCACTATCTACATCTACTTGGATCTTGGATAGGGCATTATTAATTTGTATTTTCTTTTTTTTTTTAATGATTACCCTTAATATTCTTTAATGTAAGTATATTTTCTTTTTTTAAAATATAACCTCTTTCTTATATTCTGTTGCTTTTTCTCTTGCTCTTTTAAAACCGAAGTATTTATTGCAAAAAGAAATTCATTTTTATTATCACAACTACTCCAAAACTCCAAAACACTTGACTTCAATTTATTCCATTACCACCTCATACAGGTCAACATGTTAATACAGTATAAAAAGCTGCCAGATATAATCTGGCAACTCATATACATAACTTGACTCACAAATTTTGAAGCTTTGAGCACATCAGTCTAAAATGAACCAGCAGGTATATTCTTTTGAACCAAGTGAGGTAAACATTTGACTTTTACTTTTTCTATCTGTCTTAGGCACTGTTCAGTCCCTGGTGTACTAGATTGTGACTTCGGAAACTTGATCTCACCCACATAAAGATGATTTATTAACTGACCTTATACAATTGACTTTCCCTGTCTATGCTGCCATTTTCTTGCCCGCTAAATAAGAATAAATCACTTTTCCAATATTTCCTCGAAAGCTAAAAGCACTGAGATAATATTTTAAAGTAGTTTGACATCCACTGAAGAAAGATATTTTATAGCCAACTGGAACTGAATTCCACTACAGTTCCAGTGTCATGGGACAAAGATAATATACTCACTAAAGGGTGATATTAGTGCCATAACAAAATGCTATACCATGATTACCTACATAGAGGACACAATTTGATGTATTTTACAATGCCTTCAATTAATTATGTCTAATGATAATGACAGCTTAAACATTAGAAATATTAGTTAAAAACTCTACCATATCTTTTTATAAATAATATAATAATTAGTATTGCAATTCTGACCCACACCAAATACATTTTCATCAATATTCTATTTATTGAGCATAAAAATCATGATAACATAGCATTCCTATTAGGACACGGAAGGAAGTGATGTATATAATCTCACCTTATTCGTTTGTAAGTTAGTTGAGCTCAAAAAGGTTCAGATTTTTGCATTTTATTGTCCATTCCCACAGAATTATCCAATGCTATGTTTCACTATTTTAGAATTTAGTGACTCAATGGCTTATTGGTTTTATTGAACACTCTTCTCCCCTGCCCTCTTGCACATACGCAAGCTTGTTACATCCACACACGTGCGTGCACATGCAGGCAATATAATCCCTTTACAATACTTTTTAAAAATAACCAATAACACACTAACCACACTGAGTTGCCTGGAGAAAGTGACTCTGATTCCAGAACTTGTATATTCAGTGAGGAACAACAGCCAAACACTATTCAACTGAAAAGGAGGAAGATTCTAAAACTGTGGGGATTTTTAACAAACATACACACCGAAAGCAGTAATGTGGCTAAAAGGTAACAATAACTTAAAAACCCTTCAAAACTCAAACCGATGTCATTGCCGTTTGCTTTTATTCCCTTTGCCCAAACTAAAGGCTAAAGTGTCCGTTGCTGCCCAGAAACCAAAAGCAAAAAGCAATCCCTATGATGGCACAGCAGAGATTCTAAGCTTTTGGCTGTTATAAATCATGAAGTTTTAACCCCAGAGATTTATAAAACATCAACTGCTAATATTTATAATGTGGTTAGTGATGGTACAAAGCATAGAAACCAAGACAGATAAATTCCTGAAGATTCAGTTGCACATATAATTTTCTACCACTTACGATTCAGTGTGTTAAGTTTTAAGGAATCAGAGACGATAGACTATGAGTTAGAAAACCAGGTGATGTCTCAGCTTCTCACATAATCCCTACTGAGGTTCAGTGACAGCACTGGAAAGTAGTGAAAGACAGCACCTTACCAAGACAAAGACAAGCTTAAACACTAAAGTTAGATCTTTGAGCAAAAAAAATCACTTGCTTTATTAATCCTATGATTTCGGTTTATCCAAAGGCTTGGTGTCAAAGCTACTTGTAGTTTCTCGGATTTTGACATAAAAATTTCCAAGTTAACTGAGGTTTCTGCCTCTTTTTGTGGCAGGATTAAAAATACATCTGGTCTCTTTGAACACTACTTCTGAGAATATCACCGAAGGCATGTTTGTGCTGCAGTTCTCAGGTGAAGACAGCAACATCTCTTATAGACTGGTTCTGAATTTAATTTCAGCAGACAGGTGCAGCAGTGCTGGCTTGTTTATTTTGGAAGTGGGATGAAACTGGCAATAACATCTGTTGAATCTCTACTACATGCCTGTGTCTTTACCGAGGGATGAAAGTTTGAGCATGCAACATCTAAACTTGAGACTTGTTGTAACATAAGCAGTTCCCCAGGGTATAATATTTAGTGAAAGAAAGGTGAAATGCAGAATAGCGTGCCTATCATTCGGACGATGCCATTTGTATGAAAATAAAGGAGGGGGGCATTGCTTGTGTAAGAATGAACTATTAGACACAGAAGGATGACTGCTCCCAAGTCAGAGAAACTGAACAGCGGGGAACAGAGGACAGTGAGATTTGCACTCTTTACCCTTTTGTGAGTTTTGAAGTTATGAACTAAATGAGTGTACAACCTCTTTTAAAAATGGGCTTTTTCTTCCCTAAAGTTCCTCTCTCAATAACTCACATTATCTTGTTCCAATCTTGAAAACATTACTGCCGCTTAAGGGCTTGTATCCAGAATATAAAAAAATATTAAAAAATAAAATAAATAAAAAATAAAACATTTTAAAATTAAAAAAATAAATAAATAAAATTAAAAAAAAAAAAGCCCTGTGAGAGAACTGTTCTATGCCTTAAGACCTTCAGATTTAGGATACTATAGCAGATTCCCTTTAAAGGAGTAAAAACTTGCTTATAAATACAATTGATAACTAAAAATTTATATCAACTCACTTCATTGAATATTTGCTAGAGATTTCCCATAATTCCATGGTCCTCACCTGTGGAGATATGTGGCCACCTTGCTTTTTCCCTTATCTTATCCATACTACCATCTAATTTGACTCAATCCCATGATTGTCAACACTAAATGTAGATTAGAATTGTGTGGGATGCTTTATTTTATTTTAAAGATTTTATTTATTTGAGAGAGAGAACATGAGCAAGGGGAGGGAAGGGACAGGGAGGGAGGGAGAAACAGACTCCCAGCTTAGCAGGGAGCCCAACTTGGGGCTCCATCCCAAGACCCTGGGATCATGACCTGAGCTGAAGGCAGACGCTTAACCGACTAAGCCACCCAGACGCTCCACTTAGGATGCTTTTGAAAGGTGCCAATGTCTGTTCCCTACTCCCAGAGAGTCTGATCCAATTGGCTTTAAATTGGGCCTGGTATTGTTATGTTTCATGTGTCCCCTAAGTAATTCTAATCTGCAGCCAGGGCTGAGAACCAATGCATAGTCCTTAGATATTAGGCATTACCTGAGGCTAGATAATACCACCTGCCTCATATCCTTAGATACTAGGCATTACCTGAAGCTAGGCAATACCACCTGCCTCATTACCCTAGGGGATGAGCCTAGAACTCAACACTAGCCTTTTCCCACCTGTCCAAGTATTAATAAAAAATATACTGATAACCGAAATCTGACTATAGGGGACCATACACTGAGAAAATAATTGGGGAGAATTGCCTCATTCTTTATGTCTTACTCTATAAACTAGACTCCAGACTGTACATATATATTATGATTCATAGGACATAGCACCCTGAATACAATTATCCTTTCTCCAAAGTCAAAAAGAAAAGCCCCAGGCCACCCACTCTTCCTGTTTTTTTGCCAGACTTCTGAAAACTAAATTTCAGTTTGAGGGTTTTGTTTGGTTGTATTACTGCTCGAAAGGATTATATCTTAATCTTTTAGATGAAGGGTTTCTGACCGGACTTCAGGTCAAGTTTATGAGTATTCTGATTTTTTTAATGTGCATATATTCATTTTCCTAGGGAGGTAAGTCAATATGACCAGATTCTGAAAAGGAGTCCATAACCAAGGTTTCTAGGCATATGAGAGCCTCCTCAACAGAGGAATCTCTTCAAAGATTTTCTGTCTGGCTCTGGGAAACAGCTTGGCGTCCATATTGGTAAGGAAGAAGTTAAACTGTCACTATTTGCAGATGACATGATACTATACATACATATACAGACTCCACCAAAAAACTACTAGAAGTAGCAAATGAATTCAGTAAAGTTGTAGGATACAAAATTAATACACAGATATCAGTGGCATTTCTCTACATTAATAACGAAGTAGCAGAAAGAGAAATTAAGATAACCACTCCATTTACAATTGCACCAAAAAGAATAAAATACCTAGGGATGAACATAACCAAAGAGGTGAAAGACCTGTACTCCGGAAACCATAAAACACTGGTGAAAGAAATTAAAGATGACATGATACACACTTTTAATATCCTACAGTTTTGTCCATTATCCCTCAACAAAGCTGAATTAAAAAAAGAGAGAGAGAGAGAGAGAGTGCTATCTCTTCTGGTTTGGTTCTTCCCCGGCCTTCTCCCAGATTGCTGAGAGAGTCGACCATATGGGGCCCTGTGATGAGGCTACCCTCCAATGAATTAGCCATTGCTTCCACCCAGGTCATAAGAGTCCATCTGTTCCACTAAAAAGACGCTTACCTCTGAAAGTTTTAATGCCAAGTAAATGAAGCAGAGCACTGGAATTGGTAATTCTGCAGAGCCAGTGCTGAGCTAACGAGGGACTCTGACATACTTATTCTGTTTCCCTATCAAGCCCTAGAAAATACTGAGCTCACAACAGGCACCAATAAATATTGTTGATGGAGCCATGACACTAGCTGCACTTGCTGGCTCCAACATAAAACACAGGCACACAGAGAAAAATAAACTCAGAAATAAGTATCTTTGGACAACTAGTCATGTGAGAAATCTAAAAGAAGGTGACCAGTAATTAACATTCCATCCTAGGTAATAACTTAGCCAAAGAACAGTAAGGAGCTTTCTTTTTTTTTTATTTAAGGTAAAACCTATTTTAGTATATTTTGTATATTTTTATTTACAGTTTTATATAATTTTCCTCAGATTTATTAAAGTATAATTGACAAACAAAAATTTAAATAAAAATTATTTAAAATGTACAACTTGATGTTTTGATACATGTATATACATTGTGAAATGATAACCACAATCAAGCTAATTAATATACTTATCATTTCACATAGTTAAGATTTCCTTTTTCTTTTTTTTTTTGTGTGTGTGTGGTGAGAACACTTGCGATCTATCCTTTTAGCAAATTTGAAGCATACAATATAGTATTTTAAACTATAGTCATGTTGCTGTACATTAGATTTCCAGAACTTATTCATCTTGAATAACTGAAACTTTGTACACCTTGGTCAACATCTTTCCACCCAACAGCAAAGAAACATACACTCTTCTCAAGGGCACTGAAAGCATTCTCCAGCATAGATCACATGTTAGGCCACAGAACAAGTCTCAACAAATTTAAGAAAATAGAAATCATTCCAAGGATCTTTTTTGACCACAATGGAATGAAACTACAAATCAATAAGAGTAAGAAAACAGTAAAATTCATAAGTATGTGGAAACAACACATTCTTGAACAACAATTGGGTCAATAATGAAATCAAAAAGAATTTTAAAAGTATCTCAAGACAAATAAAAATGAAAACACAACATATCAAAACTTAGGGGATGCAGCAAAAGGGATACTAAGAGGTTAAGTTTATAACAATAAACCCTGACATTAAAAAAAGAGAGAAAGATCTCAAATAAATGAACTAACTTTACATCTCAAGGAATTAGATAAAGAACAAATAAGACCAAAGTTAGCAGAAACAAGGAAATAATAAAGACTAGAGTAGAAATAAATCACACAGAGAATAAAAACAATAGAAAAAATAAAAACTAAGAATTGTTTGAGAAGATAAAATTGATCAACCTTTAGGTGTACTGAGAAGACTCAAATTAAATCAGAAAGGTCAGACAATGTAACGGACCCTTCAGAAATAAAAAGGCTCATGAAGGACTACAATGGGGAGATGTTTTTCAAGTAAGTTGATTTCTTGCTTAGCCACATTGCTGCCATTATATAAGCCTGGGTTCCACTGTATTATGTAATTGAAATGTGTGCACAAGGTACACACTGCACTTTAGTACCCAAGCAAAGATAAGGAGAAAGAGGGCCCAGCCAGATTTCTTTACCTTGAGAAAAAATGCTGGGTTTTGATTCTGCAGATAACAGGCTTTTTGTAAAAGGGGACAAATACAAAACAGAAGAAAGAAGCCAAAAAGCATGTCTGAGTATAACCATCACTTATCAACACATACACGGGTCTACGCATACATACCAGGTTGCTAAATTTGTTTCTACCTTAAAGTCCCTAGATTAAAGTATTGTTTGTTTCAGGTGGGAGGATGGGTTAGCCTGGTGGTGGGTATTGAGGAGGGCACATTCTGCATGGAGCACTGGGTGTTATGCACAAACAATGAATCATGGAACACTTCATCTAAAACTAATGATGTAATGTATGGGGATTAACATAAGAATTAAAAAAAATAAAAATAAAAAAAATTTTTAAAAGAAGTATTGTTTGTTTCATTTCTCCTCTGACCACACTGTATACCAAATATGTCTTGGTCTGTATGTTGTTGGGGTTAGGTCTGTTGGAATCAGTGCTCCATTAATAAAGTAAATTTCTGAAAAGGCACTGTTTATTTTCTTCCTCTCAAAAATGAGGACTGAATTGTTCAGAATTGGTTTGCATATTTTAACTGGTCAGTCTAAACTGGCTTCTAGAATTGCATACTTTAAATATGTCCAGTTCAATGAGTAATAGTAAATCTTTGCTTATTAAAAAAAAATAACCTATTACTTAAGTTGTTCATGCAATTCTCTGGTAAAGATAACTAGAATTACATATTCCTTCATACGAGAAAAAAGTCTTTACTTACAAAATCAAGTTATTGTTTTTTTTTTTTTTTTCTGATATCTTCATCCAGGCATGTATTTAACAAATATTTTTGGGAACCAAACACATGTCAAGAGCAAAGCTAAGGACACCTATTACCTATTACAGACTCATTCCAGGTTTTTGTGTATTTCTCAATTGGCATTGGACCAAAATTCAAGAGAAATAATGCTTATGTTATAAATGACTACATATGAAATATATGTATTAATGTGTATATATATATATATATTTTTTTAAAGATTTTGGTTATTTATTTGAGAGAGAGAGAGAAGCAGGCTCCCCACTGAGTAGGCAGCCCGATGCGGGGCTTGATCCCAGGACCTGGAGATCATGACCCAAGTCAAAGGCAGATGCCTAACCAACTGAGCCACCCAGGCACCCCTATACTTTTTTTTAAAAAAAAGACTAGTAGCTGAGAATTGATGGTGAGAAAACACTAAAATGGTCTATTTCCTCTCAGAGTTTAGAATAAACAGGGGCAAATGAGCAAATCAAAGGGGCCTATAAAGTAACTGGATCTGGGACACAAGCCAGGGAGGAAAAACCTAAGGCACTTATGAGATCATGAGGACAAGATTTGACCTAGTGAGAGAGGTCAAGGAGGGCTTCCATGAGGAAGACACACTTGAGCTGAGGAATATATTTCAGACAACAAATGGGCAAATTCCTATAGCAGGAATGAGCATTAGAACAACGTCAGGAAAACAGGAGCAGGCTGTGGCTTAGAAGGGAAGAGAGGGATTCAACAACTTTCAAGGGTTGAGAAGCCAAGAATAATTAGGACTGAAAATGCCCATTAGTGTTTGGAAAAATAAAGATAGCCAGGGAAATTATCAAAAGCTGTTATAATGGAATGATGGTGACAGATGCCAATGGGAGAGGACCATAGAATTAGGCAAGCCTTCCAAGATGAAGAGAGTGTTCTAACTGCAAGCGGATTAGGGAATTGAGAATTTTTGTGGGATTATTTTTTGGTTGTTGTCTGTCTGTTTTAATGAAAGAAACAGAATTGTGTTACAAATTTGGTAATCATCAAGAAGCTAAAGCCAAAGCAGACAACCAGGATTTCCAATATGTTTTCACCCTGCAAATGCAGAGCTATGTGTCCTCTATGGCAGAAACGAAAATTGTATTTTCCCCTTGATGCGTTCATGTTGAAACACACATTGTTTCAGGTGGGTGTCTAGAAGTTAAACTGATTTTCCAACTTAGTTATAACCATTTTTGAGTTTTTTCAGCCGATGTAGTTATAGATGTGTATTAAATTCCTGAATATAAAAAAATTACCTTTGCTGAGAAAAAGGATTCATTCATTATTCATTCATAAAATATCATGACCATTTACATTCAATAAGACATATGTTTTATGAACTCTAGATGACTTGGGCACATAATGAACTAGTAGTTCAGAACATCAATTTTTATTAAATCAAAATTCATCATTATGTAAAAATATCATCACACTCACCAATTCACTATCTACCTTACAGCTTTGAAATGCTGTAATTCATTAAAAATGAAAATAAAACTTTGAACATACTGAGCTGTATATGATTTTACTTCTCTTTAGAAAAGTTAATCCTATGAGAAGTTCATGAAGGATCTGTTATCTATTCACTATAAAAAGAATGTATTTTTAATTTTTTAATGGGAGATTTCAGCTTCCTAAATTAAAAAAAACACTAATCAGACTAAAATAAAATATTACTAATTTGGTAATACACCTAAAATTGGGGGACAAATGAGATGATCATTTTGCAGAGGTTAATAAATATTTTTTTCACTTGCTGGCCTGGTGACAAGTCAGAACTCATTTTCAGTTTATTTTAGTTTTGTTTTAATTAATACAGCAAGCAAGTTTTTTCCCTATATTCTGCATGGTCAAGTAGTCAATTAATCCCCTGATTAATTACCACCTGGAAGGCACTGTGCCAGGCACGGGGTGGGGGGCACAGAAATGACAAACATCCCCTGTCCTCAGTTTCCAGTATCATAGCACTGAATCTACAAGTTCAGAGGAATCTAGACGGTATAACAGAAGCACAGAGAACACCTCAATCGGCCTGAGGAAAGCAAAGGAAATACCAGAGAGGAGATGATATTTAACTTGCTCCCTTAAGAAAAAGGATCACTCTGCAACATGATCAGCACAAAAGTGGAATTTTACTATCAGGAACAACTCAATCACTTCCAGTTCTGCTCATGTAAGTGCCCATATTACAGGATTTTTAAGTGGAAAGTTGAGTCAGAGGCCAGGAACCAGAGATAAGACTTTAAATATAGGCAAAAGGCAGATGACTATCAATCACGTGTATTAGGCAAATGGGTTTAAATTATGTTTTTTAAGAGACAAGAGTTCTCTGAAGGCTTTTTATTTTTTTTAATTTTTGAATTAAACTTTTTATCCGGATTCTTCATTTGGCTTCCACTGATACCCAACTGGGAGAATGCTTCTCATTGCTACTGGTTGGGTTCCACTTCCAACAGTGGGTTTCCACTGATAACTCCCTGGCTGGGGGAGGTAAGAGTGTCCTGTTACTGCTCCCTGCATGGCCTTCTCTGACACGACCCCAATAGGGAGTGAGAGGGGTACCTCATTACTGATGGGAGGAGGTATAAGTCCAGACCCCTATGGGATTCACTGTCACTGCAAGTTTGACGGGTCCTCATTACTACTAGGCAGGGATAAAAGTCTTGGCTCCCTAGTCAAACTTCTCTGACACCCCTATGGGAAGATGGAGGTTTACCGCTCCTCCTTACAACTAGATAAATGTGAAGTCTAAACTCAGCTTTTGCTGTTGGGGGGCGGGGAGAGACAGCATGGATTTTTCTGTGGTGTTTAGGCATACACATCTTATGCTCAAGATGACACGAACTGAACTCACCATCTCCATGTATGGAACATCCAAAGATGGGCTAACAATAAGTTGGTGCTCATCAGGAAGATCTGATACAGAAATAGGAGTACTCGGAAGCCTTGGCTTAACTAGTACTACTAAATCCAACTACATGGAGATTACCCCAAAAATATAAGCAGAATGAGAAAAGAAGGCTAGGAATAATACCCGTATAAGCCCCAATGTTTAGGACCAAAGTAAGAGAAACCAAGAGAAAAAAGGAGGTCAAGCTGTCTGAGAGATAGGAGAACAGAGGCATAGAGCTCAATTTACTTTCATGAGCATTCATTGAGTGTTTAGTGTATGCTATGCACTGTTCTTGAGGGTCTCACGGTCTACTAGATATGAACAGATAATATCAAAACAGTATGCTCAGTGATCAGTGATAGACATATGCTCAGGGGGCAGTGGAACCATGGAAAGGGCACTAAACAAAACCAAAGGCTGTAAGAGGAAACTTTGAAAAGATGATAACATCTAAGCAGAGTCTTCAAGTATAGTAGGAATTAACCTGGTAAGGAAAGACACAGGAAAAGTCATGGGAAAAGTCATGCCAGGAAGAAGAAACAGACAGAAAAACAGCAAAAGGACATGGAGCTCAAGAGGAGAGAGAATTACTTGCAGGAAACAGCATGGTTGATGCGCCAAGAGAGTGAAAAGAAAATCAGACTGAAGACCTTTTGACTTGGCCACTTATGAAGTCACTGTTGACCTCTGCTGCGGTAGATTCTAGGAAGTGATGCGGACAGAAATTGCACCAGAATGGGATACAGAGTGACTAGAAGAATATTAAATTCACACAGTGTGGATTTGGTACTTTTTTCAAGGAGTTTAGTGGAGAAGAAAATAAAGATGGGATAGCTAGAAGTGGGCAAAGGTCTAAAAAGCTTTGTTTTGTTATCAGAAAGAAAAGAAGATGTTTACACAGTGTATGAAAGAAAGCAGAGTAGAGATGAAAGGTTTTAGAATGTAGTTATTATATTTAATCTTTTACATAAAAATACTTGTAAAACATCTACACTCTTCTTGAGCACATCATTCCAGGATAAAGACAAACAACTGAGCCCCTTTCATGGTGTTAAAATCATGTTTCAAATAAACTCAAAAAATAGGGTGCCTGGGTGGCTCAGATGGTTAAGCGTCTGCCTTCGGCTCAGGTCATGATCCCAGGGTCCTGGGATCGAGTCCTGCATCAGGCTCTCTGCTCAGCGGGGAGCCTGCTTCTCCCTCTGCCTCTCTCTCTGTCTCTTATGAATAAATAAATAAATCTTTAAAAAAAAAAACTCAAAAAATAAAAAAAGGCCGATGGTAAATGCACAAGAACAGTATATTCTTCAGCTCTAAATGCAGCTTAATACTTCTAAATATAAATACTTAGAGTAGCACTTTCAGCTCTGTTACATTTGTGTTACCTATAGCACAATTCATTATAGGTATTCAGTGTGGAGATTTATTTTGTTTACTTCAAAGGGAATGATTATTAAAAAAAAAACACCTTTATTCTATTGCAATAACTTTGGTATAATACTTTCTAGAAATCCTTTAGGGATAGACATCAAGCTGATTAGTATACGTTTTTCATAATATAATTTTTACTGGCTTTCTTCAGCACAATTTAAAAAGCTGGCTATTATTTTTCTTTATTCCTTTCTCTTTTGAAATTATATTTTTAACTGGAAGAATATATAAAAATGTCTCCTGCCCCCAATCCAAATTTTTCTGTTCGCACTTAGAAACTACTTCTTTAAAAGTTTCAGTAAAAAAAAATTATCTTTAGGTGGTATTAATTTCATTTTATTACCTCATATAGGACTGTCGTGTTCCCATGCAGAAGAGGTCCATAACAGATATAGGAATGGCCAACAACCCAGCCTAAGTCAGAGGCTGCCCACCACACCTAAAAAATAAGAAGATAATAAAATACGTAAGTGTTCACCAGGGAAATGTTATGTATCATGAATTTAAAGCCACAATTACCTCTCCAGGTTTAAGTCCATAGATAGAAGACATTGTCCAGTTTAGCATCACAGCATATCCCCCAGTGGGTCTAACAACACCCTAAAGGAGAGAAAACGTGAAGTCAACATCAGCAACCAGTGGGTTAAAAGATTATCTGCCTTCACACTATCCATCTTAAAAAGTCCCTGTTTAAATTATTTTATATTCTACAAACTACATACTACTTTGGCTTTCATATAATTGTATTTACATCAATATTTATTTGGCTCCCCCAATCATAAACACAGAAACATTTGTCTACATCAGTTCACTTCTAGAATCCATTTACACAGACCATTCTTGACTTTCTAAAGAAAACTTAAGACCTCACAGAACCACAAGTAATAAAAATTTTTTTCCAGGGGTGACATAAATTAATGACATTACATTTACAGACATTTTTCCAGAATAAAAAAGGAAACTCTCAAAATTAAGTGCACAGAAAAGTCAAAGGTAATTGTATTCTTCAAACACAGGCTAACATAAGGACGGCTATCCCTTAATATTATTAAATAATAATAGGATGCTTAGAGGAAATAAAGTCATATTCTAACTGGAGCCTCATTACAATGGTATACTGGGGATCGTGCTAGTATAGTATTAAAGCTAAACAATCCTTTAATGATGAATTCTGGAATTCTGACAAAGCAATCCTCCTGGGCCGGATCTAAGGCTGACAGATTTGCCTTCTATTACATTTGGGGCAAAAGTAGGGATTGCTACATCACAGTATTAAGGCTTTCATTAACCAGTTTCTAGCAGCTATCCGTGATATTGAACATATTCAACTTTAACACAAGATTAATATTTGAAAACTGGCACAAGAGTCACCATAAATAAAAGCTGATGATAAATTTAATAATTGCATTTATTGCTTCACTATAATCATTAATCATCATTGGCTTAAAAAGGCTTAACTATGTGAATATTCAGAATGGTCAAGTGAATACTTGCTAAAAAAACAAGCTATATTTCACTCACATGAATTTTGAAACTCCCTTTAGTAGAGCAATTAATATTACTCTATGCAGAAAATAATTATTTTACCTAAAGGCAAACACGACCCTAATTGATACACGTACTACTAGCTGGAACTTTCTAGCGTAACTCAGAAGCTTTAACGTGCATACGTGAATCAGAGAAATGAAAAACAAACTGACTTTCCACTAGTTACTAAAGTTGCTGCTCTCCTCAGGTACCACTAATAAAACACAGGTATCAAGCTGTGGAACACATTTTATCTACCAGCGGAAACACCTGGCCTCTTGGCAAATGTCTCATGCAGCTTCCTTGGCATTTGACAGCTACTTTCTACATTGTATGACACGGTTAGCATGCAGCTGGCTCTCCTGATCACCATCGGAGTATCAGAAATCCTTAGTCCCCTGCCAGTAGGTTTCACACGTGCATTTTCCCAGTATATTCTGTACTATCTTCCATGAACTTCCCTCATTACTTTGTTTTACTGAGATCTTTTTTTATGATTCAGTACCTTGAGGAATTTGATAGTCATCAACTTGCAAATTTTTTATTCATTTTGTAGAGAAGAAAAAGTGAAGCCTTTTTTCATAGATAATATGCTCTCCATATATTATGGTAGACAGTGATAAGTAATGTCAGTAATGATTTCATTTAAGATGTTTTAGAATTTTCTGTCCATCTACCAGTCCCTGCATTTAGAGCTCATTGTTATCAATAATTCAAAATATTATTATAACTAGGTACATTTTTAGATTATACTGTAAAAAGGGTAAGACGAATCAACTGAGAATGATAAAAAGGAAGAAAAGGCTAGAAAAAAACATGAGTAGTAATTCATTTGTAAAACTAAAAAGATAATTTAAGGAATAAACTATCAAATTTCTATTTCCCTCTCAAGGGGACTTTATCCTTTACCCTTCTTTAAAGGATTATTAACCAATGCCGCTTCCCCCAGAAAATGGTGAGTGCTTAAATCCATTTGATGCCAAAAAAGTGGGACTTAAAAAATGAGACCATGCATGAAAAAACATTTAAAATTATAAAGTATCGGGGTGCCTGGGTGGCTCAGTCGTTGAGCGTCTGCCTTCGGCTCGGGTCATGATCCCAGGGTCCTGGGATCGAGCCCTGCATCGGGCTCCCTGCTCGGCTGGAAGCCTGCTTCTCCCTCTCCCACTACCTCTGCTTGTGTTCCCTCTCTCGCTGTGTCTCTCTCTGTCAAATAAATAAACAAAATCTTTAAAAATAATAAATAAAATAAAATTATAAAGTATCTATAATTTAGTATTATCTATAATTTAGTATCCTATTAACAAAAATATCTCTTTAGTTCTAGCAATTTTGGCTTTTTATTTTTCCCTGTGCTGATACCACCCAAAGCCAGAAATGTCCAAACAACTAAAGGTTGCCATCAAAGATTCTCATTAAAAACAACTGAAATGGGGCGCCTGGGTGGCTCAGTTGGTTAAGCGACTGCCTTCAGCTCAGGTCATGATCCTGGAGTCACAGGATCGAGTCCCGCATCGGGCTCCCTGCTCGGCAGGGAGTCTGCTTCTCCCTCTGACCCTCCTCCCTCTCATGCTCTCTGTCTCTCATTCTCTCTCTCTCAAATAAATAAATAAAATCTTAAAAAAAAAAAAAAAACTGAAATGGAGCAAATAGAGGAAAGCCGTGATGTCTGTTTTTCATTGGTCTTTGATATCCACTTATTTTTATCTTTTTTAAGGATAAGTATAAAAATTTCTGTCAAGTATCATTTTACCATTCATTAATCTAGATAATAGATCTGAAATTTGGTCTTTGCCTCCAAAATATTTGGGTAATAATTACTAATTTTCTGAGTATTTGATATGGTGTAGGAAAAAAACCTGCGTAATTCCATGTTCTTTCATGTAGATCTTTCATAGAAAGTTTGAAAGTAAAATAAAAATGGAAAGATTAGGTTAAAAAAGAGAATTTCTTTATTATAATATTAATATGTGACTAAAAATAAGATGATAAAGCGTTTTTTTGTTTGTTTCTTGTTTGTAATCACATTTTCCAGGTAATGATAATTAAAATGCAAAAGAGAAACTTTGTTCAGTCTCTGAAAACACATAAATCATGCTCAAAAATGAAATCATTATATTCTAATAGTCAAAATAAATCAGAAACTAAAAACTCTTTTAAACATATTTGAGGGACATCTGGGTGGCTCAGTCAGTTAAGTGTCTGCCTTCGGCTCAGGTCATGATCCCTCATCAGGCTCCTTGCTCAGCGGGGACCCTGCTTCTCCCTCTGCCTGCCACTCCCCCTGACTGTGCTCTCTCCCTCTCTCTCTCCCTCAGTCTCTCTCTCTGACAAATAAATAAATAAAATCTTTTTTAAAATAAATAAATAAATAAATAAAACATATTTGAAATCTTGAGTATGAGGTAAAAACACTTAATCAATATCAGTGCTTACCCCTAAAACCCAAGCATGCTGCATTTTACTCTCTTGAATGTCTGTTATTACTTTCCTTATGTACTTGTACTCTATCTACCTTAAAAATTAAAACATTGGATAAACTAATGTATTGTCAGAAAAGCCCTGTAACCTGCCAGTATACTGTTCTGGTATTTGTAGTATTAGCCATAACACTTAAAGTCTACTGGAAAACTTGAAAAGACTTCTGGGTGGGAATAACACTCTATACCCCAAATAAAGACATGAAAGTGAATTCTACCTCAAAAATGCAAAAGGAGACAACATAAAGGTGCTTTTTAAAACAAACAAAACAACAATAATAATACATTTTTAATGTATATGGGCATTTTAAAACTTCAATCCACACAGGTAAAATTAAAGGCTGGTTATTAGTCACCCATGCATAGGACCACAGAATCATCCCAGATGGTTCTTTATGATTTCCAGTTTAATGAGCTTCCTTTGAAAACAAGGAAAACCACAAAATATCATAAATGGGGCCATTAAAGTAAAACATAAAATATAAAAGAGAACATGTCAGCATCAAGTGTGGTATGCAGTTTTGGTTGCCACAACTTAAGAAAAATACAGAACAATATGGGTTTTAGCAGAAGAAGAAGAAAGACTGAGTGTGGTAAGATTTTGAGTTTAGGATTCTTCATCCTAAAAGTGGTTTTTTTTCCTTAGTTGATTTATAAAAATCTGAAAAGCAAATCTTAAAATACTCAGGTAAGAAAAGTTTAGAGTACTCAACAAAACTTCATACTTTCTAAGTTGAGCCCCTTTGTCATCCTACTCTGTAACAAGCTTATATAAAACAAATATGCATATTTTCATCCATGATATATGTATTTATTCACACATCTATGTGTAAATATATATGCTTATGCATATGTGCATGCATGTTTCAATTCAACCTGACAAGTTGAGGAAAAAAACAAAAAGAAAGGGTAAATATTTTACCTAAATACAAGAAATCCATCACAAGATGATGATTGGGGTCAAGTGAATTGAGAATTAAAAGATTGAGTTCTGATTACTTAAAAAATCCAACAGATCAATACTAATCTTGTTCTTATAATGGCTTTACTGATGATATCCCCTCTTTCTAGAATGAACCACCACCCGCACCTCTTCCCTAAACGTGGTTAGCTCCTACTTCATCAGAGAACGACTTAAAGACATCATGAAAGTGCCACCTCATCTGGAAGTTGTCCCCAACCCCAGTTTGTGTTAAGTGTCTCTCCTGATTCTTCCTTGGCTCCCGGGCTGGCTCACGTCCTCGGAGTGACCAGCTGGACTGAGGGCTGCATTTTCCCCCCTATTCTGAGAATGCTTCTTCATCTTCAGCACAGTAACTGCCGTGGAGTAGGCATGTAATCCATTTGTTGACTGATTCAATACGTGAACAGTTGAGTGAATAAGCACATGTAAGAAAAATACAACTCTTGTTTTAAATAGTCTTCTTTGTTCAGGAGAAAGCTTTGAAACTTGTTGAACTTAGTGATTCGTATTAGTAGAAATGGAATGGTTCCATTTGGGATAGTGCATCAAACATAAAATCTCTTGCTGCCGGCTTTTGGAGGGCTCTGAAGCTGCCTCTACGGAGGATACTTTAGCAGCAATATAATTTTTTATTGATCTGAACAACTGTGAGATAAGAAGCAAAGGTATAGCAAGTTCAGCATTTTAACTGCAAGCATTGTACCACAGATAAAAAAAAGTTCACTGCTTTTTTATTTGACTTTCTCCTATGTTTTGTTCTAGGGTAGGAAATACGAATGCCACCTAACATGTAGGAATAAAGGTGACATAAATTGTGTAAATGCACATCAGAACCAAAGGCCTACCACCTTCTCATTATGCCTTTCTTTCTTTTTTGTTCACTTGCTTCTTTCTGGTTTTTTTCTTTTCTTTTTTTTATTATGTTCAGTTAGCCAGCATATAGTACATCATTAGTTTTTGATGTAATGTTCAATGATTCCTTAGTTGCATATAACACCCAGGGCTCATCACCACACATGCCCTCCTTAATGCCCATCACCCAGTTACCCCATCCCCCCACCCACCTCCCTTCTGTAACCCTCAGTTTGTTTCCTGGAGTCCGGAGTCTCTCACGGTTTGTCTCCCTCTCTGATTTCTTCCCATTCAGTTTCCCCTCCCTTCCCCTATGGTCTTCTGCTCTATTCCTTATGTTCCACATATGAGTGAAACTGTATGATAATTGTCTTTCTCTGCTTATTTCACTTAGCATAATTCCCTCCAGTTCCACCCATGTTGATGCAGATGGTGGGTATTCATCCTTTGTGATGGCTGAGTAATATTCCATTGTATATATGAACCACATTTTCTTTATCCATTCTTCTTTCTTTCTTTCTCTTTCTTTTTTTCTTTTTCTCCCTCCCTCCCCTCCCCTCCCTCCCTCCTTCCCTTCCTCCCTTCCTTCCTTCCTTTTCTTTTCTTGAAGTGCGTTTGACATACAATACTATATTAGTTTCAGGTGTACAACATAGTGATTCAATATTTATGTACATTAGGAAGTGATCACCATGATAAATCTAGCTACTACTTGTCATCATACAAAGTTGTTATATATTATTAATTATATTCCTTATAGTTTGTACATTGTATCCCTGTGTCTTATTTATTTCTTAACTGGAAGATGGTACTTCTTTATCCCCTTCCCCTATTTTGCCTACCTCATCAGGCCCTCTGCTCTGGCAACAATCAGATTGTCCTCTGTATCCATAGGTCTGTTTCTGTTTTGTTTTGTTTCGTTTTCTAGATTTCACATATAAGTGAATTCATACAGTATTTGTCTTCTCTGCCTGACTTTTTTCTCTTAGCATGAAGTCCTCTCATGGTTTCCTTTCAATCCTTTGCTTTCTTTCCCCCTTTCTCCTGCTCTCCTTTTCTGCTTTGGCACTGGACTTCTGTTTTGTTCCTTCAGTGTGTGCGTGTGTGTGATTATCACTGTCCCTTCATGATATCAAGCTGGAAGAAGATACATATGACCATCACTAAATCTCCCTCTCCCCAAAGGACACCCCATCCAGATGAGGGATTCTTCCATCGTGCAGTACTTTGAAGTATCTTGAATAAAGGCACCCAAAGTAAATAGGATAGAGGCCTACAACACTGCAGAAATGTATGCAAAGCAGCTCAATTGTGGTTGCTGGATTATTTACAGCAGCTGACAGATTAACCTCTCATACAGCAACCTGACAAATCCAGGGTTGGCAGATGCAGAGATGCAAATATGCCCTAAATATATCTGCAACTTCTAACCAAAGAACAGATTGCCTTATGAGTGTCTTAGATGTGCCTATGAGAAATGAGTATTTTTAAGCAGAATATTTTTATGGGCTCACAACATTATTTTTCCTCATGAAGATCAAAGATTGAGAGAACAAATTATATGATGCCATGAAATTTATACTTAAATGCTTCATAAATGTATGTGTGCTCATCTCTCCTGTACTTCTATTCTGGGAATCCAAATATTAAAATTTCAGATCCCATTAATCCTGATTATACCTACCAAAGTGAAATGAGAATCTTATGAATAAAGAGGAGTCTGGGAACTAACTGGAGAAGTAAAAGATCATTTAACAAATATTCTGAGGATTTATCATGGCCCAATTTTTAGGATAGTGACATAGTGGAGTCAAAGATGTATGAAATATATTCTAAAACCTCTGAAAACATGCAATGTTATGAAGATAAGTAAACAAAAACTAGCAGCAATAAGGTAGAATAAAAAAAGTAGCATAAAGATTTGTTGACAATGTATAATTTCAACACAATTGAAATTCTAAAGTGCACTAGAGGGATGAAGGAAGTAGTTCTGAGGGACCTGAGACATGTCTTTTTCTTGCCCTTCTGCAGGCCCTGCTGTGCGAAATCTCCTCACTTCCATGCTTAAACACCAAAGTTCTACAATGATGACCCACAAAGGTCTATCACTCAACCCAGATGCACTTCTTGGACCCAGACCTTCACTTCCAACTTCTGGCTAGGCACCTCCCCGTCAATGTCCCAAAGATGCATCATACTCAATGTGTCCCCAAACTCGCAGTTTCCCCTGCCCTAAACCACCTCCTATGTTTAGTAAATATGCAAAAACCATTCTCCCATGTTCTCAGTGTCAAATCCTGGACCCTTCCTCACTCCTATCTTTGAACAAAATCTGATTCCTCTTAATTAAGTGTGCTATCCTAAGTAGAGTCCTAAAAGCCTGAAAACGAATCTCCTTGCCTCCATCGTGTGTACCTGTCTATCTTCCCAACAAAATGGTGCAAGGGTTTACCTTCCTTCATGTTCTTCTCTCCCTCTTCAGTAGCATTAGTGCCCTCCATTCCTTATATACAGAATATGACCTAAACTTCTTGGCTAAATTTTAAGAGTCTGGCCCGTGCCTATATATCTAGTCATTTCTCCTCCTCACTTGTACCAGATGCACTAGCCATCCTGGAAACTTCCTTTGCTTATGCTAACCCTTTCTGCCTATACTGACCTGCTCTCGGTGATGCCACTCTATGAAGAAGTTTTATCCATCCTTCAAATGTCATCTTATAAGAGCTTTCTTTGACCACTCTTTGATGGAACAGCTCTCCCACTCTTCCCACCACTGGGTCCCATTACCATGCTTTATTTTTGTTCATAACACTTTTCACATATTCCATAGCTCTTTGTTTCATGCCTGGGTCCTGGCTATAGAGTACAAGCTTCTAAAAAGACAGCCAGACACATATTTGGGTGCTCAGTCATATTTGTTGAACTTATTGACTGTAATCCTTCAGATACAATTCAATCTCATCTTTTCCCTGAGAGAGAAAAAAATAGTGTTGTCCTTTTAGAGCAAGGATCACAGTCTACCTTGCACCGCCTGCATTCATGTATATTTCAAACCACTAGACTGAAGGGACTGTGGTTCACTCATATCTTTTGCACAGAATGAACACGCAATACACGTATATTGAATGGACCTGAATTCAACATAGAGATCTATAATCTGAAATAGATTATCTTTAGGATGGCACATTAGGAAGAAAATAAGAATGACTGAATCTTCAAACGATCTTCAGTTTGGGCATCTAGGACTCCAGAAGAGAAGTTCTTTACCCAGAAACAACCTGGAAAAGCTAGGATCCTTCCGTATTTGGAACCAGGAACCACCACTTTCCAAATTTGACGCTGTATATGTTACTGTCATTTCTCCCACATTGGCTGAATCAGTTTTGAGTTGCCGACAAACTCTTCTTCTGTTCCTGCCATAAAGATCCCCATCCAGGCCATGGTGAAGTTCAGGGTAATTTAAACTCTTGAAGTGGCAGAAATGTTCTTATAAGAATCCTTCAGGCTTACAGGAGCTAAAGTGATTTTTGGAGGGTTCTTTTTTATTTGGTTAGGTTATACTATGTTTTCAGGGTCGGGGGTTTCCTCTCATGTTGATACTTTTCTATAGGATTATAACTTTCTGAATCCCCTTTTATTTTACAGCCAAACATTCAATTAGACTCTAGGTGGCTGGTGCATAATGCAGAAATGCAAAAGGTGGAGGGCTATGGTTTGGGTCCAGAAGATCATTTGGACTGCTTGAACAAGGCACAGTCAACACCATGAAGGAATATTTTTCAGATGACCAAAGCTGTTAC
The DNA here is from genome assembly GCF_002201575.2 of Neomonachus schauinslandi. Classification (NCBI taxonomy): domain Eukaryota; kingdom Metazoa; phylum Chordata; class Mammalia; order Carnivora; family Phocidae; genus Neomonachus; species Neomonachus schauinslandi. The sequence goes on from NC_058407.1 coordinate 37,573,460, forward strand.
AGAAATCAAAAGATTTTGATTCTACAATGACATAAATATATTTATGTATATGCATTTACTTATTTATTTATGCACTCAACAAAAATTTATTAAGTACCCAACTACATACAAGATACGAAGGTAGACTAAAATGTAATAAAACATGGTCTCTGTCCTCAGAGAGAATATATTCCCTACCAAATGTTTCCTTTTTTGACAAGCAAGTGAGTTTTCTATGGAACATCTTAATTTTTCTTTTTAAAAACTAATCAAATGGAACCACTATTTTAAGAATATTAACAAATTATATTCTCAGAACTCTGATGCTACAGAAATCGAATATTAATAAAGAGGCCACTGCTCTCCAGGGTGCAAGTGATCATGAAAGTCTCTTCTCCCACTAAAATTTTATGATTCAATGACTATTGAACTCCTTAATAAAAATGACTAGGAAGATGACATGGCAAGACTTTATGAAGTTGTATGAAGAAAGAGTATTAGTTGGAGATACAGGCAAAAGTGATATTTATTTGTTATCTGACACCTTCAAAAATATTGATACTTCTAACTTTGTCTTGTGAAAACATCTTTCATGTAAGCGGATTTAAAAATTCTTGAGTGTCTTCAGTGCTGCAAATCACATAGTTCAATACTCAGGATAAATTGCCTGTTGTTCAAACTGTCTAGGTCAATTCTCAAACTTGCATTTATAACAAAGAATTAAATTCCCTTAGATCAAAAATCAATTCCATACTCTACAAAAGTTATACCTCAATTTAGAAAATAAAAATATTTCATTTAAAACACAGTTTTATAAAATTGTATTAAACCAACTGATGTTTGATCAAATATCCATTCATCTTAAGAGCTTACTAAAGCAATTGCAACTTGCTGATATATGTGAAGATTCTGGAAGAAATCGGGTCAAAGCATTTGACATTAAACGTAATTAATATTTTTCAAGATTTAAACACAACATTCCCTTAAGATATAAAGTACCCAAGTCTAATCCACTAGGTACAATCTGCATTCTCAGTCAGTAATCTAATGTTCTCGGTGCACAAGAATTCTGCCGCTACAGATACTTATCCCTCAGAGAGCAAATACCTTGGGCAGCCCCGTTGTTCCGGATGTGTAAAGAATATACAGCGGGTGTTCTGAAAGAACAGGAACACAGTCATGTGACTGTGCTTTGGCCATCTCTTCATCCCAATCGAGGTCACGACCTGGAGCCAAAGGAACTGTCTCCTACACAGGAAGTATACAGGAATATGCACTGAACAAAGGAGGTTACAGCAGAACAATGGAGACTGACTAAATCTATATATATTAGTTTGAGCAGCTGACTGAAAGTCTAGGCCTAGATAGCACTAAATATCAGATTGATGACTACATATTTCAGGGTCATGAGTTAAAAATATTCCTAAAAAGTCCGACAGTTTAATGTTGGCTTCAACTTGAACTGACCAAAGAACATGTTTTATTCAAATCTAAGGATATCTTTAAGAAATCCAAAGTGATGCAGTCATGTTTTCATCAACAGTCAGAGCTTAACTAACAGAGGTTCATGTTTTCCATAAACATATGTACACTATTAACTTTATAAACCAATTTCTATTTTTCTAACTTCTTTTCTTTTATTTTGGAACTAAAGTCTTCACGATGAAATGTCAACTAACCCATTAAAATTTTTCTTTATACAAGGGCAATTTAGAACTAATACTGTGGCCGTCTTTCCAAATGAGAAAATATTAAATCATTTTCAGGGATGGAGGAGAAATCAATTTTTGCTTTTTCAAGAACAAAAATTCGTTTTGAAAATTAATGAGCATAATTAATAATTAATATGGTAGAAATGTTTTTTTATTCCTTGAGCCAAGCTCTGTGTTGTAAACTTCATGGTAATAGAGTCATGAGTTAGAGACAATTAAAAGAGATTAGACCTCTTTATTTAAAATACTGCCAACAAAACAAGCCAGAGAGATAAAGAGTAAGGAAGTGGCTTATGGAAAAATTATTCTCATGGGGAGTCACAACTATTTAAGTAGAATTAAGATTCAGTACATGCCTGATTATTTTCTGAAATGTTAACTAAGCTCCAGATGACACATCAGGAAGTTTATATTTGGTGAATTTATTAGTTTAGGTACAGGCAAGGCTACACATTCCTCAGTGAAAGTTAGTAAGATCCACCATCTAAAGAGACTACGTAACCATTCATTTCATCAAGGTGATCCCCCAGTGAAGCCCAAAGACTCTGAGGGATTTAGAAAAGCCAGGCCATTTCCATTTTTCAGGATACTGAATATATTAATCAGGGTTGTAAATATGGTCATATATTTAAGTGAGTACATTTACAAAATAACACTTCAATCTAATATCACAAATAAAATGCCTTTGTGAATAAACACATTACAGATAACAATCAGAATTGAACTGCGTAAAGGTGAAGTTTAAGGCCCAATTGGCTTCTCTGGCCTCACTCTGATAGACCCTGAATGTGCCAATGAGATAAATAAAAATAGTTAACTATAACCAGATTGTATATTTCCATTTGTTTTTATGAATCAGATAAACACAACTAATTTCAAATCACCAAGCCTTTGACATTACAATAACAGACCTATAAAAAAAAATTATCACACTGCCTAATGAAAAATGTCAATTGAATGATCACAAAATCGAATGAAATGAGGATTAAAAGAATGGTTATTCTTCAGGCTAAGAAAACCCTTTACAGGCATATGTAAAGAAGACTTGGCAAAAGGAAGAGAGGGAAAAATCATCATTAGCTTTTACATATATACATTTACTTCTATAGACACGTCCTGTTATCATTCTTAAAAGGCCAATAATATTGGCAGAGCACCAGAGTTGACTGATGTAATGTTCTTTTGATTCTGTCATTGCTTGCTTGAGGCTTAGGAATGGCAGCAAGGTTTTTACCTCCTTTGGCAAAAATGCAATCCTGGTTAATGAGACACACCACTGAGCCTCATAATTTGTGTCTCTAAACTGAAAGCAAAGCCAGTCCACCTGGCTTAATTACTAACTAAACAGCAGGCCTACCATAAGGGACAAGAGATATCCAAAGCCCTCATCTAAAATAAAGATGAGTCAAAATAGAGGGCAGAGTCTCAAGAAAAAAGGAAAGAGAGAGAAAGCCAGTTATGGGAAGGAGGGATGGAGGCAGGGATATCTACCTATAAAGAGGAAAGAGAAGAGATTTGCATTAGAAAAATCTGAATAGGAAACTTGCATTTCCATTTCAAGTGTGTTTATAAAGTAAAAGAAATAGCACATATCTTATTGATTAAAAGTCATTGAACCAAAGTTCAAATCTTGGCACCAAGATTATTAGCTGTGACTTTGGGCTATGACCTCTCCATAACTCAGTTTCTTCATCTGTAAAATGGGGCCAGGAATAGCATCTACTTCCTTGGTTTGTGAAAATTAAATAAGAAGTATATGAAAGTACTTAGCTTTGGGCCTAGCATAAGTTCCTTACAAATTCATGAGTTTATGTATATGCAAATGCCACACACATACTCACAGAAACGCTTGTGTGTATGTGTGTGTATGTGTGTTCCTACATTTCCTCCAACCTCCTCATACCCAAATCCTCTTTTATTGCTGACTCTCTATTCCTTCCTTAACAGCAACAAGCCTTCTTAAAAATATGCTTGAGGGCATCTGAAAGAAACTCAAAATTCTTTGAGACAGTAAGGATATTTAAATCAATGAGTGCAGCAGTTCATGAACCAGAGACTACTAAAACTTTACACAGAAACTTAATGTGGTAATGGGAATTGCTAGGTGGTAATCAAAATGACATAGTTTTAATGCTTTCTATTCTTTTATCTTGTCATTTAAGCATTTTCTGCAGATAACCTCTCAAGAGTTCCATAAAATTACATGATTCTTTGCACTCTTATCATTTTTCTTCTGCAAAAAATTTTAATCTGCTAGGAACCCAAGTTGGTTCCACTATAAATAGCTGACACTTGCATGGATGTAAAAATAAGGTGATCATTAGATCAAATTTACTAGGAAAAGCACCGTAAGATGTATTCATTGTGGTCTTAGACTGTTTTTTCTTCCTTCATGGATCACAGAATAATTTATCTGTTTAGAATAATCATATTTTGTTTTCCTGAACATAGTTTTATTTCCAGACTAAATGCTTTCTCTAAAATTTTAAAAGATAATTTTTTATATACAAATTAATCATACCACTCCACAAGGCAGGAGAGCTGAGGGACCAAGAATGTGGTCAGAGTGCATGTGTTCAAATCATGACCCTGACATTCACTAGCTGGGCACGTTATTTTATCTCTGTTCATTGGATTCCTCTTACATAACAGGAATAATGCTATTATGTAGCTCATAAGTTATCAGCAAGATTTTTTAAACTATTCATTAGTAGAGTATCAAAAATCATATGGTAAACAGTGTTTGTTAGTATCATCGTGATTATTATAATTTAATACATGACACCACAATAGACTATTCATAGAATCCAATTCATTAACATTACATATTATTATATGTGTTTCAATCTTTTTGTTTTAAGCTAGTTTTTTCATAAAGACAGAAAACATCATTCATACCTTTTTTTTTGCAAAAATGGTGACATTCAGGAAGTCTATTTAATAGTTAATAAATCTAGTGTTTTTTTTCACATGGTCAAAACTAGAATCATCCTTAGCACATCACCATAAGCAAGCACCAAATTCAATATTCATATTACCATATTTGGACGATTATAAATGAGCACGTTATCTGGCTTGTGTTGTCCCAGTCTCAGTGCTTCTTCTAGAAGGGGAATGTATTCTACTCTTCTTCCAGGTTCAATCCCAAATGATGCTGTAACAACCACCTTGGGCTGCAACAGAAAAATCACAATAATTGAGAAAGTTGAGCAATACTAATTAGGCGAGCACAATATTTCAGGTGCAGGTTGGCAATTTAACATTTTTAAAGAAGTGTTGTAATAATTCTGTTCTCTATTGAGTAAGTGACCTGAAAACAATAAACCCTTTGTAAATGTTGTAGCCCTAACAACTTCCACAGAGATCTCACTTACCTGCTCCAAACTTCCTGTTCGGTGATGCTTTGGGCCAGTAAGTACGAGCTGTTTAAAAAATATTTCCCAAAGAATTCACGAAGCCAGGTAGAATTGTCCTGAACAGGTGACATGCAATCCTAGAGGCCCTGTATTTACCGAGGCGCCCACACTGGTTGGTTGGTGCTGAAGTTGTAGTGTTTCTTAGGTGGGAAGGGTCAGCCTGTTGCTAGCAGGAAGGGTTACTACATTTTTTTATGTCAGCATCTCTGCTCAAATGTGACCACAAAAAAAAAGGGACCTGAATCTCTGATTTTTTTCTTTCATGATTCTTTTCTCATTCTAAATACATTCATTTTTGCCAAATACTATATTTGTAATTTTGTTGTATTTTTCTTAAAAGGGCCCCCAAGGGATTTAAGTTTCAAGCCCCCCAAAGCCTGAACCTGTCATTAAGTTACACTTGGCACTTTTCTTTACCTGACAACTTGCTAGTCCTTCTTCAAGATATACTATGGAGTAGCCAAAAGGTGTCCCTGGAGGGAGCTGAAGAAGTCAGGGTTAATCTCCATTCTGGGCAGGCCCCAGATGTCCACCTATAGTCAAAATGTTCCTTCAACCCCACACTGAACAGGAAGATCCCCAAGGCCAAATATGGATCCCATTTATCTCTGTGTCTTCTATGCCTGGTCCCAATGCTCGCCATACCATAAACTCTCAATAAATGTTTTTGGAACTGAACCAAAATTCTCATTAATTTGCAGAAACAAAGATGTCTTTATCCTTTTAAGTATACTGTTTCTTCACCAAGAAATCCAAAGCAAAGGAGGCAGATAATAAATTATTCAGGAGACAGATAATCAATCCAAGATAGTGCATCCATTCCTGAATTCTGATTTCTAGTTATAATGCATTTCATCTAGGAAAGGTTTATATTATACCAAGTTATGCATATATCATACTGTCTGCTTTTTGAATATCATTTAATATTCATGGAGCTGAGGCTCAGTGCAGTTACATAGCTTGCCCCAGGTTACAAGTGGTGGAATCAGAAAGAGGGCTAGTTCTGTCTGGTTACAGAACCTTTCTCTTCACGCTGTATCAAGCTGCCTTTTAAAAGAAAAAAAAAGAAAGAAAAAAAAATAAGTCTTGTTTCCTTTTATTATATTTTTAAAGACCTGACATTTGAATAGAGTTCACATTTTAATATCTGCAATACTCACAAAAATAATTCTAGACAACATTCCCTAAGATTAGAATTCAGAATAAATGAAAGTAAGTTCCATATCAAATTAAAAATATATATAGAATATATCAAAGCTTGAATAATTTAATAAAGTCAAAATTAGACTCCGTCAAAAAAAGAATCCCTTCTACATTTCTATTCAACAGCCTTTTATTGGAGATTTTATTTGGTCTAGACTGACTTGTTAGGATACTGTGCAGTCTTCCCATCTTCATCTGTTAAAATAAAGCTTTTTCTTGAGGCAATTTATTTGAAAATCATGACATCAAAATCATTCCTGATTTCAACTATTCATTCTATCCAAGTATCTCAGATATATATCTCTATCTCCTCACCTTTAATTTGACCTGTTCAATGGTCATGCCTATAAGCATATACACTCATTGCTTAAACTCCTTAAGAAAGGTGTGTGTGTGTGTGTGTGTGTGTGTGTGTGTTGATGTGGGAAACAAAGGCAGAAGAAAAATTATTAAATTTCCTTACTACCTTACAGCCCATTGACAAGTCCTTGAAACAAAGTGACATTCCTCTAGGGACTCAGCTGTCTCGATGTTAATACTTTGCTAAGGGCAAAAGACAATCTTAGCCTGACCCCCAGGACCCTGTAAGTCTACTTTAACATATAAAAATTCCTTTGGAAACTTACTTTATCTCTACCCCCCCAAGATACATGTTGGCAATCATCCTCCAAGTATATGATCCACCACTATACACATCTGAAGAGTCTCATGACTGAGTTTTTCCTAAACATAACAAATGACCTTTTCCTAACAACAGCTAGCCCCTTCAGGATCCTGGAAACTTTGTTTCCAAAATACCTGGGAGGCTTATGCTATCCTTAACCCCTTCCCAACTTGAAAGTATATCACGGGCCACTCCTCATGACCCCAGTGCAGCTCTTTCTGCCAACGGGTCCTGTCTCCGTTCTTTAATTAAACCACCTTTTTGCACCAAAGACGGCTCAAGAATTCTTTCTTGGCCATCGGCTTCAAACCCAAATGTCTTTCCTACATCATGTGTGATGAATAAAAACTTAGCCAGTGATATACTATACATTTTATAAATCCTCATTTTTATGTATCTCAATTTCCCCACATCATATAATTCCCTTAAAAAGGAAATAATACATATAATACATCTCATACTTTTATCCAAATGGTATTTAGGATTTCTATAGCTAAAACACTGGAGTCTATAGCTTCCTCAAAGGAGACCCCAGCAGCCCACTGGTTTGCAGGTTAAGTGACTATTTCCCCCCTAGATTTATCTTCATAAGCACTGACTCAATATGTTTGAAAAAGAGAGAAAATAATCTATCCAATTAGTCCACAAACCAGCTTCTTAGTTCTACTAACTGATCTATTACCAGATGAAGTCAGATATGCAAACCCTCACTGTCTGCCTTGCACCCAGGGGACCTTCAATACCTATTAGTTCCCTTGTTAGGAAGGTCTCATCTCGGGTTTGTGACACTCTGAAGGTCAACCATCTGTTACTCCCGTAACTACCTTCCTTCCTTAATCTTCCCGCTGCTATTACTCTGTTGCACATCGCCCATTACTTCACAGACAGACCACCTGCCAATGGGTCTTATTCCAGGCTCTCACCTTCCTCCCACTCACTATGTCATATTGCCTCCTGTTAGCATTGCTTAAATGTTTTGAGCAGGTGCTCAAAAACTTTGACGAGTCAAGGTCTACAGGACTCAGTTCAGACAAAACTACCTTTGTAAGCTCACCACCTCTCCCTCTTCAGCCACCTCTGTCTCTTCCCCGTCCTCCCAATGAATTTTACCCTTTACTATCTCTTTAAAGACTCACATTCTTTTTCTCTCCTTTTGGATCCCACAACACCATTCTCTTCAACTGGCTGAATCTTAGGCAAGATCTAACTCAAATCTCAACTGCAAGAAGTCTGCTTCAGCCACTCCAACTGAAAGAAGTCCTTCCTTCTTCTAACTCAGGGGTCTGTGAACAATGGGTGAGAACCAGACCCTGTCCACAGCATGTTTCTGCCGAGTTCTCTCAGGACGCTGTCATGTCCTCTGCTTACACAGTGTGTAAAGTTGCTTGAGCACAGCTGGGGAGATGCTGTAGCCACCTGTAACCCACAATGCCTAGAACAGTCACTGTCTGGTAACTGAGCAGAGAAAAGTTGGCTGATTCCTGCTCTAAGTTCATAAGGAGATGATAGCTAACCTTTTTTTAATAAGTACTAAATACCAGGCACTGTGTCAAATGCTTTCAATTCAGTATCTCAGTGATTGTTTCACCACAGCCTTATCAAGTTTGTTATTCTAGTACCCCCATTTAAACATGTCATCCACCCCCCCCGATAGCCCTTCTTCACCACTTTGCTTATATCTCCAGTCCTGGAAGTATGTACGTTATAAAGCTACCATGTGTTCCATCCATTTGGTAAGGACCACTCATTACCGAGTTCTCGGGATAGTACCTGGTATATAGTAGGAGGTTAATAAATATGTTAATGAATAAATTGGTTATTAGTTATTTTCCTTGTATGTCTTACACGCCCCAAATATAGGGCAAGCTAACTTGAAAGGTATGCATCTGATCTTATATTTTATAGTCCTCACAGCACCTGGTAAGATATTTTTCACATAAGATTGACCCCAAAGTAAATTTTTGGGTAATATATATATGCCAAGGAAAACACAAATTTTAAGTAGCTCATTGGAAAGGAGAATCTTGTAAGTACAGATCACTCTTGGATGGTTCATTCACAGACAAATATGGCTGTACTGTATGTAGATACTACTTGATTTCTCCAAATAAAGCACTTACCTTTGCATGATCAATACGACTGCTTAGTTCTTTGGATGCAAATCCCCCAAAAATGAGACTGTGGATGGCTCCTATCCTTGCACATGCCAGCATGGTATACATCGCTTGCGGGATCATGGGCATGTAGATAACCACAGTGTCACCTTTCTTGACACCATGCTTGACCAAAACACCGGCCAGCTTAGAGACCTATAACAAAATCATTACATCAGCCAAGTGTTTTCTGTGTTACTTCACTAAACTTCTAAGACAGTAACACAAGAAGATGATCATCATCTTGGTAGTGGTTTAAAAAAGCCTGAGTAACACATATTTGATGATGATGTAAGCTTAGACCGTAGCAGTAAGAAAAGACACCTGTCTTAGAGTGACTATAAACCAACTTACTATTATTATGCAATATGAACTCTGTGGCTTAAATTTGCTTATCCATTCAACAACATATTTACTGAGCAACTATGATGGACCAGACACTGTGTTTCAAGTCGGGAACACAAACAATGAAAAACAAAGACGCAGATATGTCCCTGTGGAGCTTTTATTCTAAAGGGGAAATTTGTCCAGTGAACTGAAAAGTAAAATAACGACAAATATGGACATATGTTGGCTTAACTGTTGAAAGAGACAAGTATGTGTCAGGAAAGAAAGCATTATCATACACTTAGAAGGTCAGTCAGACAGACTGTGTTATTATCATTCCTATTTTAAGTATACGGTAACTGAGACTCAAATATAACAAATAGCTAACCTGGGACCAGAGAGGTAGTAAATGATGTAGCCAGGATACCATCACAAGTCTTTCAACCTCTTATTGTCCCTTCTGCTGCCTGAAGCCAATTATTTTTTTCTTTATAGTTCTTTTATACTAATTATCTATACAAAGTGACCGCCCTCTATATTGAGATCAAACATACAAACTTCTTTCTACTTTTAACACATGTTTTGGGGACCAAAACAGACTGTGTAAAATATACCCAGATCTAAGTGAATACAAAGTTCAACATTCTTTCATTTAAAAAATGTATACCAAGCACTTGTATATGGCAGACACTCTTTTCTGATACATCTGTAAACAAAACAAGACCAAGATCTCTATCCTCAGAGGACTTATGTTTTAGCAGAGTAAATACTTACAATAAACATAAGTCAATTATGTATTATGTTAAAAGGTAGTCAGTACTGTGGGCGGAGGGGGGAGTAGAACAAAGTAGAGGGGTTGAGAATGAGGGGGATAGGATTCTCAATGGGACACTGAGGGTAGACCTCACTAAGAAAGTGGCATTTCAGCAAGGACAGGTACACATTAAGAATAAGTGGATATCCACAGGTATGCTCTTTCCGGCAGAGAGAACAGTACAAAGGTGTGAGGGGGATCATCTGTGATGTGATGGAGTAACAGCAAGGAGACCAGGGAGCTGGAACAGAAAGAACAAGGGAGAAAGTGGTGATAGATCAGGTCAGAGAGCGAAAGAAAGGGCCCAATTTTAGTATATGTGCTGCCGAAGCGAGCACGAAAGAAAGGGCCCAGAAGAGCCCAATGGGCAATAGGAAGGACTACGGCTTGCCCTTCGATGTGGCTGTTCAAGATAATGAACACAGGAGGCCTGAGACAAGGAATTGGGCCACAGGGCTATTCATGGATCTTTTCCTTTCATTCTACTTCTCCTACTTTTTCAGCAAGTTCAAAGGACTTGGAATTCTGATCATTCTTCCTTTTTCTCTTTATTCACTTCTTCTGTGCAGATGGGGAAAGATGTGGTCAAAGTTAAGGGCTCTGGTGAAAGATAGAAAGTAACAAACAACTCTCTTAGTGTTTTGCTCTCCCCTAACTATGCGCTGTAATTTAGTGTTATTTTTTAAGAACTCAAAGCTGCCCAGCAGAAAGTTATGAGAAAGATATACCAAAGTAATATAAATCATCAATTTAAATTCTATTTGGAGCTCAAGACCAAGAAAAACACTGGAAAATTATAACCAAACCCTCAGGGTGCCATCCCCATAGAAAGTGGACATGCTCTGTGATCACATTACTGGGTATCCCATTTAAGGCACAGTGCTAGGAGAGACCAATGAAAAGAGCTTATCCTATTTACAGCTATAATTTCAGCATCTTGAATAGTGTCTATTGTTGAATAAAAATGATCTTCATCCAAGACCCAACCTAGCAGTGATTCAGTAACTTTATATTCCAGTCTCACTTCACAATGTTGCTGGAAGATGCCTAACATCTGAAAGAAATTTTCTGTCCTCTGAAAGAAATGATATTGATGAATTCAAGAACTTTTGGGGGAAAAAAAAATCTCAAAATGACCAAATGTGATGACAAGATGTATTTAAGTTGGAGTCATGGCACATCTTTAAAAAAAAAAAATGAGCCAACATATTAAAATTAGGAGGCTTCATATACAAATCCAGATTTCCAGGTTCTCCTGAAAAATTGTAAAGTCTAGCAACACTGGGCCTCTGTTTTGGAATGACAGCAATCAATTAAACCTGGTATCAGCGACTAGGTTGAACTCACCATTCCCTGGAGCCATTAATCACAGAGCATAAATTTTTCTTTCCATCCTGAGTTTAAAATATATTCTTCTACATCTTGTTTATTTTATGTTATATGCTTACACCATAGTTCTATGACCATAAAGGGTGTGATATATACTGATAATGAATTTTTTCCCCCGCCCGTTTCTCCTATTTATATTAGCTGCTTGGCTCAGGCATCTGAATTGTGAACCACTTCCCTGAAGACAATTAGTAAATTAGGCTGCACCAGGTCTGTACAACCACTAGATGGCGTCCGTTTGGCCTTGTTAACCTTGCTTTTTGCAGCCTCTCAATGTTTTGATACTGCGCTCACCACATCAGAGTTGCCATAGAGAAAAAAGTTTTACATGATCAATAGAGAAAATCTCTTTTTCAGTAGTGTCCAGGGTAAATGTCACTCCAATAAAATTTTACATTGTAAATTGTACACATATATAAAATTATATATATATATATGTATGTATATATATGAATGGAGTTGAATGGGAAAACATTTCTGGTGACCCTAATAGGCATATAAAAAACAAAATATTAGCTCAAGCAAGAAAAATAAGTGGATATCGGTTTAATATGAAAATACGTGCTGATATTTCATTACGAAATATTTCTTACTAACATTAAACCTAGAGATAGTACGGGAGTCTTAGAACAGAATACTTAAGTCTTGTTTCAGACACAAATAAAATCGTTTTGAAAATAAGTGTAGGCAACAGCAAACAAGAAGAGGAAAAAATCTAGAAATCCCAGTCATCTGAGAATCCATAATCACTCAAAGAAAGTGCTATGAAACTTCAATACAAAGGGCAATTTGTTTATTGCTATTTCACAGCTCATCTAGTTTTTATTGACTTTCAGATGGAAAAATTATCAAAGAGAAGGAAATCCGATATTATTTTTATTCAGTGTTAATATTCTTCTTATCCTACCATAGATATCTGAATGTAACTTTATAATTTCTATTGCTATCCAAAGAGAAAATAGTTAACATGTATCTTGTATAATCTATAGTTTCTCAATGAAAGGAAAAGTTAAATCATGTGTCCTTCACCCAATCCATATTCATTTTTGCACCTTCTTAAGATTGTGTTTTAATTTATCAACAATTTAATCATTTTCTATCACTCATACACCACTAAATTGGTTTTCCGTCTAATGTCAAGGGCAGTACACATGCTATGAAATCATGGTCAGGCCGTGCCTCTCTGCTAGCAGAAGGATAACTGAGCTGTGAAGGAAGCCCGAAGAAACAAAATGAATGTACATATTCATTTAGATACAACACTATTTGCTTCTTCCCACTAGAGACTATTTGAATTAATCATTATTTGGATTAATAGCTAATTTAAAGCCGCTCAAATGTATAAGTATCCTGTCATTGATTCAACTTATACAGTATGTGCTATGCATACTATCCTGAAGTCAAGTTTGCAGAGGCAAAATAGGAAGACATAGTCCTTAAAGCAAAGAAATGAAGAGTCCAGGGAAAAAGAACATAAATAAATAGTAATGACAAAGTAAGAAAATGTAACAGCAGATATTTATGTTATGTGAAATGGTATACACATAGATTTGGTTTAAATATAACATACATGCTTATTTTTGATATAAGTAAAAACTTTAAATTTTAAAATTATAAAATGAAAACATATTAGTATAAATAATAAAAAAGAATTTAATAAATTTTGTATGTAATCATTCTGCAAAATCTTCATTCAAAAGCAGTCTGTGGGTTAGTATAATTTCACGATCAAATTCCATGACACAACTATAAACATTAGGTGAAATTGATCAAAGACTATGCTCTGTAGAGTAAATTAGCACTTGCTTCACAAACAGCAAGTGTGTCTATCTAAAGAAAATCCTGTTTGTATGAGAAAGATAGTGTTGGTGTCCAAATTATAGTAAAAAGATAATAATTATGGGCAATTTCAGGGCCATTTCCAAGAAAATTATATGAAAGAGAAGACAAGAGGAAGCATATTTTCAAGCTGCAATGATGTCTCACTGCACACCCTGGTCCAATCAATCACAGAAAATATAACTAATGTAAAAACCAATTATAATATCTGAGGAAGCAATCTTCTTTTCCTAAAATTCTACTTGAAAAATATTCAGAAACCTTCCCATGGTGTTCTATATAAAAACACCTCAAAAGATGGGGAGGAAGCAGGGAATTTACAGGTGGGTGCTCTATAAAGTTTGAATCAGACTTTTCTAAAACCCAGTAAGTATAGCCAGCGATCCTAGATAAAGACACAAATGTGGAATAGCTTCCACAAGGCACAAAGTGATGGTATCCTATAACTGTCCACATGCAAACAAATGTTGCTATTGTTAAGGAGATTTAAGCTACATGATGCCTATTCATTTCCCTCCTGGACCATTTGTCATCTCTTGGTTTCCAATCTTGCCCACTATAGTTTCTTCTTCAGAGAATCCAAAGTGATGGAGCTTCCTATCATACTTTGAATAAAATACAGTCTTGGGGCACCCGGGTGGCTCAGTTGGTAGGGGTCTGCCTTCAGCTCAGGTCAGGATCTCAGGGTCCTGGGATCGAGCCCCATGTCAGACTCCCTGCTCAGTGGGGAGTCTGCTTCTCCCTCTCCCTCCCCCCGTTCATGCTAGCTCTTGCTCTCTCTCTCTCTCAAATAAATAAATTTTTAGGAAAATATATAGTCTTTACAATGGCACACAAGGTCCTACAGGATCTGACTCGTGGATACTCCCCAACCTCACCTTCTTCCACTTTCTTCTCATTGCTGGCCTCCTGGTGCCCCTTGATGACCCAAGTTTGTTCTTGTTCCAGGGCCTCTGCCTGATCTGATTTTCACTCAAATGGGCACATGGTTCTCTCTCAGTCTCTATTTGGGTCTGTGTCACTGGGTCATCTTCTTGGTGACAAGCAGTTTTTTCTGACAAACGTATCTAAAATGGCAGCCCAAGTCACTCTGTAGAGTCATATTTTTCTTCACTTATATTGTATAACTTTTCATTTATGTTGTATTATCTTTTTATTCAAAATGTATCATCTTCCTAATTAGAATGCAATTTCCCTATAAGGAAAGATGATATCATTCACTACTATAGCCTATGATGCCCACAGTAGTGCCAAATATATATCGGGTGTCCCAGAAGTGTGCTTTAATAAATAAGTAAATTGACTCCATCATCATTCTAGTCCAGAAAAATGAATTCAAAACAGATGTTGTCGAGTTAACTTTCTAAAAGGTCAGAGGTTAGCCACCCTGAAAATAAGACAAATCATCTACTAAGAATCATCTACTATCAATAAATGACAAAAATAAATTAATTAGGCAAATGTAAAAATTCATGGACCAGAATGTCAGGTTTCCAAGAAAGCCAAGTAAGGTAAATGTTTGAAGCAGAGATTTAGGTGAGGCAGGATATAAACCTTCACAGTCAGGCAATGGACTAAAACAAGATTCTCACTGCATTAAAAAATAAAAATTCCCTGTGGGGCCCCTGGGTGGTGCAGTTGATTAAGTGTCCAACTCTTGGTTTCCACTCAGGTGGTGATCTCAGGGTCCTGAGATAGATCCCCCTGTCCGGCTCTGCGTTCAGCGCTGAGTCTGCTTCAGATTCTCTCTCCCTCTCCTTCTGCCCCTCGGGCTAATGCTCTCTCTCTCTCTCTCTAAATTAAATAGAAATTTTTAAAAATTAAAAAGATATAAAAAAATAAAAATTAAAATAAAATAGATAAAAAAAATAAAAATTCCCCAATGTAGAGCAGACAAGTGACATTTTTGGAAATAATTATTTCTCTCAGACAAGGATTAGATTTTTCTTTACTTTTTAATGGATGAGTAACTGTTCTTTTTCATGAATCCATTCAGTATATAATATGAGCTTATGCTATAAGGCCTGTATTAGACATGATGTTGGTAAAAAAACAAATACATAAATAAAATATTACCCCAATCCTCAAGGAATATTACTCTGGTCAAGAAATACACTAATAAGTAGATACACTAATAAGTAATGTAAAAAGCAAAAATAAACTCATGTATGGAGAAAGTGTCCTGGACTTCAAATCATGGAGAAATAGCTTCTGGCATAGAGGGAAGTGAAAAGAAGTGAGTTTACACTTCAAACACTCTCAAAAAATCTGGCTGAGAAAATTCAAGGGGATTGGTTGTCTTGTTGTCATTTTGAGTTGATGCTTAGACATTTTCATTTTGGATGCATGACTCTAAACATGGGAAAAAGTAAGCTAGGAAATATTAAAATGTTGCTTTCTCATTTAATTTATTCCTTCCTGTAGCATCTATTAAATTGGTCCAATACTTGTTTTCTTTACATGGCGTATTCTCAGAATCTAATCTAACTTACAATTTATTCAGTTGAGAAGTTATTCAAAACAGAGTTTTAGCTACAATTTTCGTAAAAATTTAAATCAGTAGTTGGTGCCTACTCATCTACAATTTCAAACGAAATACAAATGTGTCTGCTAAAACATATTTTACAACATGGCATTATACAAAATAGTTTACAAAAATAATAAGGCTTATGGAGAAATAAGGTTGAGCTAGGACTCAAAAATGAACATAACTAGAGTTCTTTAACATTAGTAAAAGTACTGCGACAGCATCATGTTCCATAGATCAGTTACAGGCTTAAACAGTGGGACTCATGCTTTCTGTTCTAAGATATTCTACTGGAGGGCATTTGCTTCCAAATTTCCTTGCAAAGAGGGACTGGTCAAAACAGCAGTGTAGGTTATGTAGCAGTATCATTAATTATTTTTAAATAATCTTCTTAGTTTTAGATTCTTAAAACCACTTAACTCATCAACACTGGCACTAAAAGATCTTCAACATTTTTTTTTCTTTTGAAAAGGTTTTCAGATATGGATAAGGTGTTCTCTTTAAATTGTGAGAAAGTCTCTCCTGGACTTGCTAACAGGGTAATAATCCAATAGGAAAATGAAGGGGAAAAGGTTTGAATGGGCACTATAGAAAAGTGGAACAAATGGCCAATAAACACAGGAAAAAGGAGCTCAATTTCTGTAGTCATTAGGGAAAAGCAAACTAAAACCACAATACAATATCACCACACATTCACCACAAAGGCCCAAACTGAAAAAGACTTGGAATTCTCGGGGCCCCTGGGTGGCTCAGTCGATTAAGCGTCTGCCTTCGGCTCAGGTCATGATACCAGGGTCCTGGGACTGAGTCCCGCATCCGGCTCCCTGCTCAGTGGGATCCTGCTTCTCCCTCTCCATCTGCCACTCCCCCTGCTTGTACTCTTTCTCACTCTCTGTGATAAATAAATAAAATCTTTAAAAAATTAAAAAAAAAAAAGACTTGAGATTCTCAATACCAACTGTTGACAACTGACATTCTCATACACTGCAAGTGGGAATGTAAATTGGTACAACTGGTTTGGAAAACTATTAAATGAAAGAATCTCATACACAAAGAGTTGAATAAAAAAGCCAGTGAGTACACATTCTATTATTCAGTTTATACAAAGTTCAAAAGCTAGTAAATGTCATCCTGGATGGTGTGTAGATGTCTGAATAATAATCCCATAAAGGCTGAATAAGAAATGACTAAAACAAAGCAATAATACGTGCTTCTGGGGGCTGGGGATATTTTGTCTCCTGATCTGGTTACGTGGGTGTGTTCTGTTTGTGAAAAATCTAACAAGCTTTATACTTATGTTCTGTGTACTAATCTGAATGTATATGACATTTCATCCTAAGTTTAAAAAATGGCATGCTAGGAAAAAAACCTACACAAAGCACTGTAAATTCAATCTCATACCAGCATCATTCACCTACTCACAGAGCATGGAGAAGGTAATTCACCTTACAGAGATATACCTTTTAGCAGAGCTGCCTGCAGTACAACTGAAGTTTTTATTGCTTATTTAAGAAGCTTAAAGAAAGAAAACCAAGCATATGCACTGTTGTAACCCTTCCCCTCAACAAGACAACCATTGGCAGCACTGAATTTCTGCATGTTCTGGTTTTTGTGTTGTAGGTTCTTGCTTAAGGAAATGCTGATGATGTGACAGACAAAGAACTATCAGATTTTCTTACCCTGACATATTTCTGAGACGATGGAATTCATATTTTGAAAAGAGCATCCTAAAGGTCAGAGTTGGAGGGAAAACTTCTAATGGGACATGGCCCTTGACTTCAGAGTAATTTTCTCCTCCAAATTATTCAACCTTCATAATTACAATCACCAGCATAATTATATCTCAAAGAATTACCTTAGTGGAGATAATAGACACTTTCAGTTCGAATTAAATCAGGAAAATTTAGCACACACGGGGTTTCATCAATTTTCCCTGCATATATATACTCGTGAAAATTTCTCAAATGCCTTTTAGTGGTCACATTTTTATTTAGCAAACAAATAAATAAAAATTCACAACTGGGGGCAACTGGGTAGCTCAGTCGGTTAAGCTTCTGCCTTTAGCTCAGGTCATGATCTCAGGGTCCTGGGATCGAGCCCCACATCGGGCTCCCTGCTCAGAGGGGAGCTTGCTTCTCCCTCTACCCCCTGCTCATGCTCTCTCTTGTGCTATCTCTCTCTCTCTCAAATAAATAAATAAAATCTTTAAAAAATAAAAATAAAATACATTTAAATTTTTTTAAAAATCACAATTGTTTGAATACCAAAAAAGAGCAAACTTACTACACACAAATGGAGGTAAACTCAAAATGAAATTAGAGATAGAGAAAATAAATTTGAAGTAGGAATTTCTAAAAATGATGAGTACTATATATAACATACACATCCAAATATAAACATAAACTCACACACACCCCTTTATTTCACTGAGTTTTGATAGAACCACTAACTTGAAAAGAGCTACCAAGAGAAGGACACAATAAACACATCCATTTCTCCTGCAATGCAGATCTGGGTTGTAAGTGTGGAAAATTCATGGAGGAAATATTCATCTTGAACTTCCAAGCCCAATGTAAATAAGCTACAATTCTTCACAGTTAGTAAGAGGTCAGAATTTACTTAGAAAGAAGCTCGTGTTATATTACCGATAAAATTCAAAGATAAGAAGTTCCTACAATAAAGGTAGCTAGAGTCATTTAGAAATTTCAAATCGTATTTCCTTCATTCATTCCTTCATCATTCAACACATGTTCACTACGCACCAGTCCCCACTCTGTGAACAGAACAAAAGCCCCTTCCCTCAAGGAAAGTACACTCTGGAAGAGGAAACAACACAAAAGAAGATAGCTAAGTAAAAGAAAAACAGCCATACTGAGTAATAAATGGCAAAATTAAAAAGAAAGCAGAAAAGGGAGGTCCGAAGTAGCACAGACATGGGAACATTTGTATTTAATATGGCCAGGGAAAATCTCATCCAGCTACCATGGAAAATAACATCCAGGTACCATGAACCATAGCTATCTGGAAGAAACACTATCTCAAGCAGAAGGTAGGTAAGTACAAAGCTCCAAGTCGGGAATGGAGCAAGTTGAAAGTTAACTGCAGGAGGCAGTGGGGTCAGGGTGTGCAGTGTAGTGGGGCTGGGGTATACAGTGTAGTGGGGTTGGGGTGTGCAGTGCAGTGGGGCTGAGATGTACAGTGGAGTTGGGGTGTGCAGTGCAGTGGGGTTGGGTGTGCAGTGCAGTGGGGCTGGGGTATACAGTGCAGTGGGGTTGGGATGTGCAGTGCAGTAGGGCTGGGGTGTGCAGTGCAGTGCGGTCGGGGTGTGCAGTGCAGTGCGGTCGGGGTGTGCAGGGTAGTGGGGCTGGGGTGTGCAGGGTAGTAGGGCTGGGGTGTGCAGTGCAGTGGGGCTGGGGTGTGCAGTGCAGTGTGGTCAGGTGTGCAGGGTAGTGGGGCTGGGGTATACAGTGTAGTGGGGTTGGGATGTGCAGTACTGTGGGGTCGGGTGTGCAGTGCA